>NC_056609.1:2428303-2732644 GCF_018340385.1 Cyprinus carpio
TCTGCAACACCAATATTACATACCTTACTGCATATTTCACAGTGGTTTCAAAGTGAAATATCCAGTGAGTGGCATTAAAATGCGCATTCAATATGTGACTGTGGCCACGTTTTTATGATGTTGGTTAAGGTACATATTGCAATGTTTTTATTTTGTTGCTTCAGGTAAGTATCGAAGCAGTTCAGAATTCAAATGTCCAGTGAGCGTCGCTAAAATCGCTCATCGCTCATGCATCCTGCTATTTTAACTTCTTTCTACGCGTTTTTGAGCTGTTTTGTCAAACCGTAGTTTCACGGGTTTCATACCGGAGCTCCTCACAAGTGCTATGCTGTATTGCGCAAACTACCGAGCAAACCTACTGTGTTAGAAAACCCAATTATATGAAGCTGTATATATGACGCTAACATTCAAAAGTGTCTGTTTTTAAATCTCGCAGCATATTAAAATTGTTTTGAAGTCATAATATTGTACAGGTAATTGTGTGCAAATTAGGCTTTCTTAATTTAAACTATGGACCACTAATTCATACTTTTTGTAAAAAGGAATGCAAGTTGTCTGAGTTTTACTGCCTCAGATTCTTAAGACCCTGCGGCCTCATATGAGGACATTATATTTTTGTGAATTTCTCTGAGACTGTACATGCCACAAGTCTGGATGTCTTGTACAGAGCACATTCAGGGCTTTTCAGAGATACCAAATTTTTGTATGTTTCACCATGACCACTCCCTCTCCTTGGTCATCAAAAATATATGTAATTAATTTAGTGACACTCTTATGGAAATATGATAATATTTTGTAATTATCATTTAAATCTGTCAAATTTTTAAATTGTGTGTCATAAATCAACATCTCAGGAAAATGTTATGGGGTTTTAAATCAAAATATAACTTTTTTCTGTTACGGAACAGGACGTTGATTTCATACATGTCATCATATGAAGACACCGGGACTAAAAGCACGTTTATTACGTATTTTGGGAGACATAACAAATTAATAGGGAAATAAATTATATTTCAATATTCTATGAAATTTTATATATTATTATGAAAATCTTGTCAATTAATACTCCCATTATTATGTTGCCCCAAAAACACATTAATATGTAAATTAGATTGTGTTTATAGATACATTGTATATAATGAGAAAACCCGTTTATGGTCATTTTACACCCATTTTGCAGAACGAAAAATGGTAAATTGAATCATTCTGTTATAACATAGTTGATAATCATCTTTATACAAAGTTTGGTTAAAAAAAAAAAACACTTGAAAACTAAAAATGTATTGGTGATTTAAAAAAATCAATTGTTTTTGCCTATGTACCTTCATTCATGTCTTTTATTTTTTGTTAAAGAAACTGACATACCATAACTTATGAATGAAATATCTTTTTTTTTTTTTTACATTAATTTTAATGCTCTAAACAATGTAAAGACATAGAAAAAATATTTTTTTTTTTTTCCTAAAACTTTTTTCTCAGGTCTTAAGAGGATAGGTAATTTATTTTTTTAGTTTTGCAGAAATGTAGGTAGAGACACGTATTTCAAATGAGCCTGGGAGGAAATCATATATGCTCTCACATGAGATAAATCACTACTTAACATACTAAAAAGCAGTGAGAAATTTACACATTTTACCTCAATTATTTCATCTTGTCTAGACCTCATGGCTTGCAGTGAAAGAAGCATGTTAGGTCTTTTCTGCTCAGATGAACTGATGTGCTCTCTTGTTTTATGTTTGCTTAGATTTAAATAGGGGACTGTTTAAGAAGTATACTTACAGACTGCGTTTTTGTGACTTGTATCCTTGCTCGGGAGCATTTTCACCCCTCTGGATTTCAGCTCGATGGCCTTCTTTACTGTTGGGAGAGGGTAAAGGTGAAGTGTGTGGAAGTGGAAATCACAATCCATTTATACAGTTACCAAAGCCTGTCAAGTGCCCAAGAGTGTCAATACCTCATTGAATATGAACAATCCTCTATGAATCAGTTTTGCATGGGCCATCAAAATAAGACTGACCCGATGGGCAGAGGTATATTTATAATAAGCAGAGGTATGACAGATCTCAAATGATGTGCACACTTTGTTATCTGAAACAACTATCATTGTGGCATGCAATTATTGGACACCTACCAATATTTGCATCATCTGGTGCCAATTTAGATTTCAAGGCATTTCGGAATTCAGTCCTGTAATTATGCCATGTAGGATGCCAATTATGACTTGGGTATCATGAAGATTCACCCTGCATAATTTCCTCTCTGCATGGCATCCGCGCCATCATTGGGCTTTAATACAATAACAAGGTATTTTGATAAATATGATAGACACAATAAAAGCAACGCGGCAAAATACAGCGATTATTTGTTGTGAGAAATCACCCTTTTAAATGTATTTAAAAGCCACCCTTGCTATGCCCTCAAACTGCCACAGATTTTGGGGGAAAAAATAAATAATATTATGCACCATAGCATTCTGTTTCCATTTTTAACTAAAGTCAAAAATATAGGAGATACATTTTAAAGGACAACTGTCAAGTCAGCAGTCTTCCCCATGATTGTGTAGCCTACAGAACTAGACTGAGAGGCCATTTAAAGGCCTTTGCAGGTGTTTTGAGTTAATTAGCTGATTAGCGTGTGGCACCAGGTGTCTTCAATATTGAACCTTTTCATAATATTCAAATTTTCTAAGATACTGAATTTGGGATTTTCCGTAGTTGTCAGTTATAATCATCAAAATTAAAAGAAATAAACATTTCAAATAAATCAGTCTGTGTGTAATGAATGAATATAATATACAAGTTTCACTTTTTGAATGGAATTAGTGAAATAAATCAACTTTTTGATGATATTCTAATTATATGACCAGCACCTGTATTCTGCGCATTCTGGATAAATGCATTTAAAATAAATACTGTATATATATATATAAGTAGATGTGAATAGTTAATACGAAAATACACCATTATTTATTTATTAATTTTGCAATGACTTCTTCAGGTGTGCTAAAGTGCGAGGTTGCTCATCCATATGCTAAGCAAAGGATTTACATTTATCTGACGACTCAATCCAATATGCTTAAATAAACCTTAAAAGCCCCAATTAATGTATTTTGTGTATTATTTAACATAGAAAAGTCAAAATTACATATCAAATTTAACAAGCAAATTCAAATGATACATTTTGTCATTAAACATAAATTAAACTGATCATAGATTAAATTATAACCCATCTGTTATGTTTTAATCCACATATTTGTAAAGAGAGAGAGAGAGAGAGAGAGAGAGAGAGAGAGAGAGAGAGAGACTTTTACTGTGACTTCAGGAATAGGTGCTCATGTTATTTCATCACTGTTGCTATTTCCATGTGTGTTACAAACGTCCCCATTCTAACCTATTAATGCACTAAGACTGTAGCCATTTTCAATCCATTGTAAGCATGCCCATAATTTGTAGTGTACACAAATTGCAACACTTCAACTGTGCATATATATGTTTTTTTTTTCATATAAAAAGAAAGTGCATTTATAGCCAACACTCTAAAATGTAACAAATTCAACAAATCCCCTGAGCTTCCCCTGCGATTCACGGCATCCCTCGCTTATTATGCAAATAGAAAACACGATCATAAACGCATATCATGAAAATGATTTAGAAGCGCCTCATCTTGCGTTATTCGCGTTAGAAACATGAATTCCCTCACTACTGTCGTGACTGATTTCCCAAATATAAACGGGGGTAGGGGGTGGGGGGCGTTCGTGGGATGTTGTAATCATCATTCCAGCAATGTGTCTGCTCATTGAGTCACATAGACAAGCCAAGATGTCATTTTTAGCTACAGCAGAACACGCCAAGGGATGTGCTGTCTTTCATTGCCAACTGTCCCACATCTGCCAATGAGCACTTCTCTCCTCCAATGTCCTACACACACTGACCCCTTACCTTGATACTGGGCACTAAATCCTTTCCTCCGATGGTTGCTGTCAGACGTGAAGTGAAGCCGCAGCCAATTCTTGCTACTGATGACAGGGGATGGCAAATTCATTCCAGTCAGCCTGAAAAGAAACAAGATTTTCATTTCACTGAACAAAAAGGTGATTAAAATCAACTGTACAATCAGCTTCATTACAAAATTACATGAAATAAAATAAATAAGAACACAGTTTTGCACACATATGAGTTGCAAAAAAAACTTTCATTTTATTCAATGAACACAAGTAGATTCAAATAAACAATTCCAATTTAATTATCTAACCACTCCCTATTCTTATTTTACAAACATATCAAACATATCCTTTATATTGTGTTGGAGTACTAATTAACAACATTTATGGGACACCCAACAATGGCCATTTAAAGATTAAATTAAACTGAGAATAGTGAATAACTTAGCGCTAACTTCTTTTGTAAGACGTGGACACCCAAGGACTTTTCTGCTTCTTTCTAAAACGCATCTTGACATATGGATATTCAACACCTCACTTTAATAGCATCTGGAGAAATCACTGGTAAAATAAACACTGACTCCATTGTGAGAGCAAAAAAAAAAAAAACTCACAACACAAGCTTTGATGTCATTAGGATTCCTTCTGTTCTTTACCTGCTGTTTTTTTAAATAGATTTTTTCTTTTCTTTTCTTCTCATACTTTTTCCCCCTTCCATATTCCAGGGTGTCTATTAAAACTTCTCCTTTACCTTGTGAAACTCAAGGTGTGCAAACTTTATGTTTCCCATTGTGTGTTCATTTTAAGGAATTATCCTGCAAGGGTTAGTTTGAAGCCATGACGGTAATTGAAACACTAGTGGGATTCCCTACTAGGGCACAGCAACAGTCCTGGAGCTAAATTTCTTCATCTTCTATCTTTGTTTTTCAGACTATCTTGTCCTGGTGCTTGCCAAACATTCAAACGAAATGAGTGCAGAGGATATTTATCTGAAATATTAAATCCGACATTCGAAAGGAAGTAGAAATGGCCACAAATCAAAGACTAAACTAAATCCAATCAAAAGCTACACAGTCTTGACAATAATCATTCATATCCTTAACAAGCATTAATGATGGCAGCTACAGAACAGTCATTAGCGTATAATTTAATATTCCATCCCAAATCAGAGCTTCATCTCCTTGATGAGGAGACTATTTTGTTTTTGGCACTGAGATCTGAGAGGAGTCTGATTTATTCTCCGTGTAGTATGAATGTGAGTGAATCTCATGAAACCTGTCGAGAACATGTCCGGGTCACATTTCTTACAGAAAGCAAAGCTTATTATCAGCTTAATTTGTATGCAAAGTGCAATTTTGATTTCCTTCTTTTGATTCAGGGGTGCTCTTATGAGATTCACCTTTATTTATTTATTTATTAACAAAGCTCAATTCATTTCAACAAAAATCAACGAAATGAGCTAATTACAAACAAGACGCAGGCCTGTGTTCCAAACACTAAGCTGACAGGGTGTTTGGTGATGCTGAATGCAGTAAGTGAGGTAAAGCCTGTCTGGCACAAAACTGCAGTGACTTGCAATTGATGCACGCTGCCGTGTGAAGCCCTCATTTCTTTTCAAGAAAGTGGAGTTCAACAGTGCATGAAAACCAGGTTGAGCCTAGGAGGCTAGGAGTAAGAAAGCAAAATGAGTGTGCTTTACAAGAGGCAGGCAACAGGGAGAGAGAGAGAGAGAGAGAGAGAGAGAGAGAGAGAGACAGAGAAAGAAACCCTGACAAAATAAGACTGCTTGAAGAGGCCTGTGCAGATAACACAAAAGCTGAAACACTGGGAGAACAGTTATTGCAAAAATTAGTGTTTTCAATCAATTAACAAATAAATAAATAAATAAATAAATATAAAAATAATAATTAATCACACTTTTATTTCCTGAAATTACTCACGATTAATCCCACCTAACGTTATTATTATTATTTTTAATATACTTTCATATTGCAATGATTTCACATTAAATTCTCAAAGCAATGTAGAAACAAAATAAAGACAGTATATTTTTTATATTTCTTTAATGGCATCTTTTTTTATGACTGAAGGCGAGTATCACTGATACTACTAATACTGATGTCTCTAGGAAATTGTTCTTTTTTCCCTAATATTTAACCATTGACTACCCATTCAATATTCAACAGTATAATTGAGAGCTATCGATTTTAACATTCACTAGACTTAAAAAAAAAAAAAAAATAATAATAACTACTTCCAATTTAAGTGAAATTAAAACAATCCTCACATAAACCCTTTATAATAAACATCATATTTACCTGTGTCCTTCAGCAAGTACTGTAGGACATATACAGAAATTTAATAGTTATCAACTATCTAAATCAAACACTAAATTCTAAATTAAATATACTGCAGAAGAATCATACATAAGGATTCTTCCTTACATCCTAAGCTACAAAAGTTATTGATTTCCTCTTTGTCTTTTGTTCTTTAATTAATCACAGCAGCTGGGCTATTAGGATATTTGGTGCTATTACTTTAAGAGCTGCTGCTGCTGAACCTGACGTGGATCTGACATGCATGCTCATAGTTTCATTCACACTTTAATATAATATGACACAGACTAGAGTGCGCCTCCATATTTGTGCATGCAACTGAAGCGCGTATTCTAAGAGCACAGTATAACAGCAGACAGGACAAGAAGATTCATTTTTTCGACATATGGCTTGACAACATCTCATCTGACCGAAGTTCACTGATGTTCTACTGAACCTGCCTCATCACCTGTACAGTTTCTGCACTCGTTTGACTAGAGCCTGTCGCTGGGGTGAAGTGGAGTGCGAATCTGAATAGTGTCCTGTTTGATGTTGTCGTAAAGACATTCTGTGTCTAAATAAACACAATTCTTGTCAAGAAATAAAGAGATCGAACAAGCAGTTTTGAGTGGGGTGGCCACCGTAGCCGTTAAACTGGAAAAATTAATTGCCTGGGTTAACACGCTAATTTTGACAGCACTAATAAAAATAAATAAATTAATAAAATAAAATAAAAATTAGATTTTTCAAAACTAGATGTTCAAACTAGAATAAACTGATTTATATCATTATCTGAAATTATTAACAAATCAGTGAGTTAAATTAGACAGATTAAAGATGTTAATGGCAGTGGTCATGTAAACTGTTGGGTTGAACACCATGATCATTTTACTGAAGGTTATAGGTCTCCAATTTCTTCAAAAAAAAAAAAAAAAATAGATGCATAGATGTTTGTTTGTTTGCTTGTTTATGAATTAAATGATTTAGATGTAAACTGCAATATTATGAGGTGAAATCATTTTTGTTTGGTAACTATAAAATTTGCTAAAACTGCCCATTTATTAAAATGATATTATACTGGTCTATTATACTCTATATATTAAAATACATTATATACATTATTACATATTACCTACTTTAGAAGTAGTAGCAGTCATTGTTACTTTTGATGTATATATTATATTGATGACAATCTGATAAATTATGATGCTGGGTTTAGAAACGTCATAAATAAAGATTGCGTTGAGCAGCTGAAGAGATCTAAGGTCTTCAAAGAGAATGGCCTTTATTTTATTCACAAGTTGTAGCCAAATTTATTCAAGCTCTGGCAACAGAGTCAGAAAGGTCAAGAGAGCAGGCCCACTTTGATGACTGCTGGCAATAACTGCTGAAAATGAAGTCCACAGACAACATTGCGAGCAGCACTGGCAGAGGGGAGGGAATAAAAAAAAAATCCTTTGAATTGCAGATTCAGACTACACAACTTTTCAAAAACCTCACCATGATTCCTTCAAAAAATCAGTGAGGTTTACGTTTGGCATCAAAAAAAATGTTTATTGCATTTTAACAGTGTCAATGGATTAGTTTTTTGGTCAATGTATTAATATTGATGCCGATGACAGTTAATTTTGTTGTTGTTGTGAACATATCAAGTTCTGAGAATGGACATGCATGATCATTTTCAGTGTAGAAAAATATCTATAAAGAAAGCATAAAGCCACCAAGAATTAGAACCATATTAAAACCATATTTTTTTAAGAAAATAGTTTCTAATGAGGAAATAGCGTTTTCTAAAGAAAAATGGTGTGGAGTCCACGCCACTATATTGTATTCTAGCTATGTTGCTAGAATTATTTTGTATTTCCTTTTACAAAAGAAATGTAACATTTCTTGCATCAGGGCATACATACACATGCAGAAAAAAAAAAAAGGGCATGGGGTTTTATCAGTATTGGAATCAGTACACTAAAAATGATACACAAATTATGATTCTTTGATGCATCAAAAGCAAAAAAAAAAAAAAAAAAAAACACAAAAAACATTATAGTTAGTGACACTGGATACAATGGACAGTAAACTGATTTCCTATTCTACTCTGACCATGATTAGCCAGTGTAGCTGTTATCTGATTAGCCTGAGTAGACAGCATATTGACTGTGGATTTGTGTGCACATTTTGATGCTAGAAACATTTCAAAATCCACAAATGCTTGCAGTGATCTAAAAATGCACCAGAATGCACCTTAACATACTGTACACTTATGGATCTCATGCTACTTATTTATTTATTATTATTATTATTATTATTATTAGAGTAGAGAGACCAATCTTCTTTGAGTGTAAACTAAAGGAGCCAATGCACATTGGCATGCGATTATTGCATCCAGCTGCTGCTGATCACAGCGTGAGCATAAAAAGGCAAGCAGGTGCAACGCATACCAGGTTTTCACTGAGGAGCCGAGCCAGTGAAATGGCTGCTCAGCAGTGGGACATAATGTCTCTGATTCTTTTTAGTCGGTCACTTTCTACGTCACGTCGGTGACCGACAAATTGGGATCCCTACCAAAGCGACATGCATGCTGCCCCTTCCAATGTCCTGTGCAAGCTGCCTGCGCCCCTTTTTGGTGTAGGCCGGGGCTCGCAACAAGAAGACCAGTCACTGTTGTCATAGCACTGCCCACTCAGTGAGATGTGGGATCCACTTAGGTCTCTACATATGGAACCCAGCCCTCTACCGGTTCTCAAGGATTCAGCAAGAGAGGGCTTGGCGCCAGACATTCCGCCACATCTGGCTGCTGAGGGGGATTACAGTATGAACACTCTGGAGCAGTTTTAGCAAGCCAACACTAAACCGGGGCCTCTCAGTGCCTCTACCCATTTAAGGTAAAAGCACAGGAGAGTACTGGCTACATTCGAAGGCTATAGAATCTAGCGAACGTTCTGGGGGTCACCCAGCCCACAGCTCTACAAATATCTGTCAGCAAGGCACCACAAGCCAGCACCCAGGAGGATGAAACACTTCTAGTACAGTGAGTTCGCAACCTGAGCGGGCAGGGCACAGTGAGTTCGCAACCTGAGCGGGCAGGGCACACCCTGTGCCTGATAAGCCAGGGGGATGGCATCCACCATCCAGTGGGCCATCCTCTGCATAGAGATGGCCTTCCACTGCTGCCGGCCTCCGTAACAGACAAAGAGCTTGTCTCAGGTCCTAAAGCTTTGTGTCCGGTCTACGTAGCATCTCAATGGTTTGTACGGCACAGAGAAAAGCTAGGGTTGGGCTACTGAAGGGAACCTTGGGCACATAGCTTGGCCTGGGCCTCGGGAATACTTCAGAGTCAGCTGGCCCAAACTCTAGACACGAATCGTAAACCGAATAAGCGTGCAGGTCCCCTACCCTCTTGTTGGAGGCCAGTACAAGCAGGAGCAGAGTTTAATGAAAGAAACTTTAGCTTGACTGACTGCAAAGGCTAAAATGGGCCCTGCAGTAGTGTTTTAAGCACTAGAGACAGGTCCCAAGGGGGTATGGAGGGGGGCCGGGGAGGATTTAACCTGATGACCAGGTCATGCTTATCTACCAACTTCCCTTCCATGGGGTCATGGTTAGCAGCAATTGCAGTGACTTTAAGGGTGGAGGGAGACAGGCTTAGCTCCAACCCCTGCTGCAAAAAGGAAAGCATGACCCTGATCGGGCATCTCCGGGGGTATCTTTGACGAAAAGAACACCACTAGATGAACAGATTCCACTTAAAAGGTGCAGGCGTGTCTCTTAGACGGTGCTCTCGCCGAAGTGATTGTGTCAACTACCTCTTGGGGTAGGTCACCAAGAACCTCTGCGTCTCGTCCAGGGACCAGACATGAAGTTTCCAGAGGCCTGGACACGGGTGCCACAGGGTGCCCCATCTCTGAGTCAGTAGATCCTTCCTCGGAGGAATCTGCCAGAGGAGGAGCATTAGTTTGGGGAACCAGGTTCGTGTGGGCCAATACGGCGCCACAAGCAGGACCTGCTCCTCATCCATCATGACGCATACTTGCACAGGCCCCGCGGCCAGCTGTGTGCCAGTTTGTATGTCCCGAGTGTTCCCTCGGTCAGGAAGAACAACTGACAGTGAGAGGTTTCTGGAGAGGCAAACAGGTCTACCTGAGCGGCTCAAAAACATCTCCAATTCAGCTGGACCGTCTGAGGATGGAGTCGCCACTCTCCCAAGAGAGTAGCTCGATACTGCTCGTCAGCCATATGGTTCAACAGGCCCAGAATGTGAATGGCACAAAATGACCTCAGAACCTTCCGACTTCAAAGGAGGAGGTGGCGGGCGAGTTGCAACGAAAGCGCAGACCATCATTTCGGTTTATGTACGCAACGGTCGCTGTGTTGTCCATTCGGACCAGCATGTGCTTGCCTTGTAAAAAGCACCCTTTGAGACGGTTTAAGGCAAGGCACACTGTTACCAACTCTAGGCAACTGATATGACAGTGCAGAAGGGGTCCTGTCCAAACCCCCGACACTGCGTTGTATGTGGCCCCCCAGCAGGTGGTGGAGGCATCCATGTAAACCACAGCATGCCTGGAGACCTGTTCTAGGGGCACTTCTGCCCGGAGGAGCATAAGATCTGACCACAGGGGGAAGGTTTGGTGACAGGACGGTCTAACTTGGACCCGGTGAGTGCGGCGCTACCACACCCACCTCGGAACTCGGCCATGAAGCCAGTGCTGAAGTGGTCTCGTATGCAATAGCCGTAGTGGTGTAAGTGCCGCTGCAGCTGCCATATGCCCCAGAAGCCTCTGAAATAATTTCAGTGGGGCCGCTGTCCTGCCCTTGAACGAATTCAAGCAGCTCAGCCCCAACCGCACACGTTCCTCTTTGAGGTATACTGTCTGTTCGACAGAATCCAACTCCAAATCGAGAAAAGACATCCTCTTCATTGGGAGAGTTTGCTCTTTTCCCAGTTGACCCGAAGAATAAATATATATTTTGAGATTTCAGATTTCAGATCTGAGTCTTGGGCAAAGAATGGCCAAGAGCATGAGACTGAGGAACAAAAGGTGACCTTACACAGAAAGTACCCTAGCATGAAGTGCCGGGACGTCTAGATTATAAAATCCAACAAATGTGGATGGCGAGTTCCAACCAGCCTCCACACAAATTTCTGCAATAGTCACACTGCTAGACCATGCCCAAGATGAAGAGACTGCTCTCGTCGAATGGGCTTTTACTCCAATGGGGCACTGCAGGCCCAAGGAAGAGTAGGCTAGCTGAATCGCGTCCACAATCCACTTAGAAAGGCCTTGCTTTGAGACCACCAACCCTTTGGTGCGGCCTCCAAAGCATACAAAGAGCTGTTCTGATTGCCTTATCGGCGCAGAGTGCTCCGTGTAGAGGAGAACTGCCCCCCCGACTGAGCCTGGTTTCTCCCAAGGTTTTTTCTCCATTCTGTCACCTATGGAGTTTTGGTTCCTTGCCGCTGTCACCTCTGACTTGCTTAGTTGGGGACACTTAATTTACAGCAATATCGTTGACTTAATTGCAAATGATTGCACAGATACTATTTAAACTGAACTGAGCTGAATGATGACATCACTAAATTCAATGATGAACTGCCTTTAACTGTCATTTTGCATTACTGATACACTGTTTTCCTAATTAATGTTGTTCAGTTGCTTTGACACAATCTGTTTTGTATAAAGCGCTATATAAATAAAGATGACTTGACTTGACTTGACTCATAACTAATATTGATTGTTGCAAAGGAGGAAGCGCCATGCAGGAGCCAACATCGGCCGTGATCGGACCCCCTTGAAGATTCATGTACTCAGCTACCTCCGTCTTGTCTAACTGAATGACAACATAGCAGTTTTTCTTTTTTTTGTGATCAACTTTATTGTTTTTTTCAACATAGCAGTTTTTCAAATCTCTGTGAAAAACTTCCAGAGGCAAACACACCGTGAGCAGTTGTAAGTGATTGATTACCCATGCTTGTCTGGCACCCATCCTAGAGCCAGAAACTTGACAGCCGACGAATTGAGCATGCAAGCACAAGCTAGATGCATCTGTGGTGACCTCCTGGAAACCTGCCACATCGCAGCCTTTCTGATAAGAGCAGCAACGCAGTGCATGTCTGAACAGCTGGAGAGCTGACTGCATGTGCCCAACTGTGAAATATGTACACATAGTCACCCTTGCCCGACTCTTGCCTTTTGCAACAACCTCTATTATGCCTTTCACAAGAATGTTGTGGGTTACTGTATGTAACAGATGCATCCTACAGGTGAACCATGGAGGATTAACCACCATTAAAGTGAGGCGGCCACCTTGGAAATTGGTTTACATGGGAAGATTTCCCATGTGCTGACTTGATTGGACTGTTAAGCGCATGGATGAACACACTTTATTGAACACAGAGCATTTAACTCGTTCTCCCCCCTTCAGCAAGTTGTAATGTCGGAGAGGTAAGGCATTACATTGAAAAAGCTCTGGTCATGATATTTTAGGGCTGGTCCCAGTTCACTTCCTGGGAGTTCCTCTTCACAGTAGGGTGGCATTAGGAGTTTTTTTGCTGTTCTGCATGGCTGATGGATTGGACAATAACCTATGTTGCATATAAAGCCAAGTCTTTCACACTATGCAGCTCTCTAAAGAGCTTGGTTTCAGCATTGTTTTATCCATGTGCTTAAGAAACTTTAGCTGAAACTTTTGGAGAACAAGTGTGAAACAAACCAGCTTGGCCACATAACCTTCTTCTGATTCATCAAAAACCTTTTCATGCACTCCAATTCAAGTTCAGAGATTGTCTCGAGCGTACTGCACAGGCGTTTGCACTAGATTTGGAAAGTGGGGTGTATGTAGGACATCTGCCAGCAGAAGCTCCACACTGTAATCTTCACGTTAAGCTCCTTGGCTCCACTCACTCAGGTGGAGCAGGGAAGTGTGGGAAGCAGAGCTGTCCATCAGAACGAGGGCAGCATCTAAAAAATGAAGGCAATTGGTCTCAACCAGAGCCACTTTACACAAACAGGTAACCAAAGGAGTCCCAGACATGTAACTGAATGAAGTAATCACAGTCCTAAAGGAGAAACATTCTAAAGTAACGGCACTCGGCAGCAGCTCATATAGAGCCTGCCATTGCACCTGCATTAGCTTGACTCAGTAGGGCTTCAGAATTTATCAGCATTGACCATCTGTTAAAACTGGAAAATCAGTTACCAGAAAAAAAAAAAAAAAATCATCCAAAAGTCAATAAACAGCTTTTTCTCCTTCAATAAAGCTTAATTATTAACAAACATATTTTTAAAATGTCTTAATTATAAAAAAAAGTAATAAAAAAATGCAGGCTGTGCAGCAACAAATCAAATAACTGGAACATTGCAAAAACGCTACGACATAAACACACATAGTGTAACCCATCACATTTAGCAGCTCCAGACCAAACATTGATCAGAGAATAAGTACTCATTGCCCTTTTGGAGTATTTTTGATTGATTTGGCATCTCAAAAAATAAAATAAAAAAAAATCTGTGGTCAAAATATACTGCTCATCCCATTAAAAAAAAAAAAAAAAAAACACCTGCCCAGGGTTTCTTTTTAATGCCACTGAAATGGGATCAATACTGAAAATGCATCTGAATGTCATGGAAGAGACTTGGCTTAGAGGCTGCTCACTAGCCAATGTTTCAGTAATCCATATAAAACTATAGCGGACCTATTTGTTAAATGCCATAGCTGTGCCTGTGAGGCTAGAATAACTCAGTACATTGTCTTCACACCTGTGTCACATGATTGTAAAGCTCTCAGACATCCTCTTGGACAGGAAATGTATTACTTGTCTTAAACTCCCGGAAGTGTTAGAGAAATAAACAAAAGGAAATCAATACCTCGATATCACAGCAGTGTCTGCTGTCTGTAAGTTTAAGTCTCTCCTACTTTTCCAATCTCTGCTGTCTTAATATCTTTTGATTTTTTTTTTTTTTTTTTTTTTTTTTTTACAAGCTCAGTTCACTGCAGTACAAGGGACATGTATGTAAGTGTGTGTTTGAGTGTGTAACTTACATGAAATGGTCGAGCATGCATGATATTTCTTCTTACATACAGTAGCTGAAATGTTTTTGGCAGCCCGGAGGGTTCTTGTGAGATTTGGCCCTAGTTTAACTTATGTTCATGTTCTCCAAAGAATGTTAATTTTCCTTGGGTGACAGTAACCCATGCCTGTCGCAATTATTACATAACCTGATTGTACATATTTGGTCTTATTGAAATTATCTAAGAAAATCATGAACTTGGTGCACTTAGATGATTTAGGTAAAAAAAAAAAAAAACAAAAACAAAAAAACAACAACAACAAAAATATATATATTTTAGATTTCCATTAAACCAGGTACTCCAGCCATACCTAGGGATGTCAGAGACTTAAAGGTGGAAGCTTTAGGCTTCATTTATCATATAGAATCCTTGTTCTCCACAAAGTTCAACCATTCACATCAGGATTATATAGCATGGAATTCCTATTTATGTTATGTGTTAATAGTATACTACTGCTGTTTATGGTAAGAATAAACATTCTGATATTACTTTTCTGATGCAGTGTAAATAGCTTCTGCTGCTATTTCATCACCAGTCCAGTGAAGTAATGTTATTGCTCTCTTACAGGCAAGTTTGTGTAATTTCAAGCATGTGTTTTGGTGAAGCGGAAAAGCAAATTATTTGCAAGGGTGCCTGTGTGACTACACAGCCTTGATGCTCCAGACGTCAAGAGCGAGGACATGTTTATTCACAGAGCTTGAAGTTAATAGAGTTCAGACAGAGCCTTCTGTATCATCTCTCACTAGGCTAGGATTTACAATTTGGTCACAACTGCAAACCTTTGAAAAGACAGTGAAGAAGTGTCTGATGAAAGGAGGCAGACAGAAACAGGTGAGGAGAGAAAACAAGTGAAAAGTACTGAAGCATCGAGTGGCGATCATCAAGTTGACAGCTGTGGGGAGAGTCACAGTGCAAGTGATATGTTCCCAGAATAATCAGTAAGATCAATGGTATCTCATTTCCATCTGAGGGTATTCTAGATCAACACCTGAAAGACAGAAAAAGCCCTCCACCATATGGAGTTTAGGTACATTTGTGTCTCATAGAAGTAATTGGTTATTTTCAGTTCACCCTAAAATGAAAACATAAAACCAACATAAAAGTAGCCCATAAGACTGCACTGTGCTACATTCCAAGTCTTCTGAAGTTATGAATGAATAAATAATACATACATAAATAAATAAATAGAAATGTAAAAGGTTTTCAGTCAATAAAGACCTAAATTTCAGTCTGTTCCTCACACACACAGCTATCATATGACATCTCTATACTTGAAATATAGTTCATGTGTTATGTAGACTACATTTACAATCTTTTGTGTCAAGAAGTTTGTCAGTCTCTGGATAAAATGAACTCTCAGTATATGAAAAAAAAAAAAAAAAAAAAAAAAAAAAAAAATTGTTCTTTTTTAATGTCTTTTTTTTTGGTTTGTGTTGAAAAACAGGTATTGTTTTTGATACGAGGGTGAGTAAATAAAGAGTTTTCATTTGTGAATTATTACTCTAATCCCCTCCAAATCGAACGTGCTTGTATTATTATTATTATTATTATTATTATTATTATTATTTTCACAGTCTCTGTAAAAAGTCCTGTTTTTCAGTCAACGTGTCTTCTGAGAAATCAAATCCTTTCCAGAAAATAATGCCTCTGACTGGGGTATATTTTTTTTTCCTCATTTATTTGAACCTTCATTGAATGCCACAACATTCTGTGTAATGTAACAATATGGTTAGCAAAAAATAAAATGTAATCAATAGGAGAGAGTTCGAGCCCAGAAATTACTCAAAATTGTCTTTAGAATAGTATGATTCTCAACAAATCACTATCAATATAGTATCAAAATAGCCTGATTGAAAAGTTGTTCTAAATGTTCCAAAGGGCATCTTGTGCTTCAAAACTGTTAGTGCTAAAAAATAATATTGCTAAAAATAAAATAAAAATCTTTTGATTAATTTTTTTTTATTTTATACATTTTTTTTTTTTTATAGTTTATGTGAAGAAGTGTTTGTGATGCTTGCACAGAGAGCACGTTTTTTTTTTTTTTTTTTTTTTTGTAAACACACATCCATGCAATAAACACTCTCACTATCGTAATAACATAGAATCAGTATTAAATCACAACTGTAGCTTAAATGTCACTTACAAAGCAAATCCTGTCCAAATGCAGAAACAGAAATAGTCATTCCGCTCATTACTTCCATTAACGGGATCCTGTGATGCCTTGCGCTGTAATGTAGAAGCAGTAACAGAGGAAAGTTCACTTACCATATTGACGGTGCTTCTGTGCCACTGATCTCTAGAAAGTCATATCTATCTTCTAGCTGGAAGTCTGTGAAGACTAGGGCAATGGTGTCTCCCGGCTCGGCCAGAATACTCCACGTGCAGTCAGCATTGTTTTCATACTCTGAAGGAAAGTGGGGACTTGATATTGTCCCTGTTGTTCCTCTTAACGTCCCACCACATGATCCTTCAGCTGGACAAAATAGCACAAAAGTTACAAATTATCAGGCAAAGGTAAAATTAGTCAAATTGCACCATATAGAAATCAACATTAATTTTCAGCGCTCCTATTCATTGAAAAATCATTGATTAAAAATCCAGGGCTTGAATACAAGGACTGCCTCCCGATGCAGCTTTTAAGACACAGGATCAGTACTGCTGTTCTCTAAAAGTGGAGTACTGTATACTGGCTACCATCCAAGCAGAAGAATATGCAAAAGATAGTTGTTTATTTCCTTTATATTTTTGTACTAGTGCATTTATTTTTTTTTATTTTTTTTTTATATTGCTTGCAATTTGTTTAAATGCTGCTCGTCTTTAATTATGTTTTAACTTTATGGCTAGTAGCTTTTTGCTGCAGTTTCAAAACTGGAATCAAGAATGGTGAAATTACGGCAGCATCTAAAATTTTGGTATTGTAATTCTGTGGTTATGATTTGGCATGGGCATGAAGCATTAGGTATATACAACTATAATGATTTATAGCCTTAATGCCATTCTGCTTTTATACAGCAGTTCAAAGGATAAGTACGCAAATATGTAAAGCCAAAGAGTGTCACAAATACCCTCTTATGTGTGTAACTACTTTCCTACGCCAAGTATCCAGGATCTGACATTGCTCATTCAAAAAGATGTGCCCTCGTTACTAATTTGAAAATGTCATGTTAGAACTTGGGCTTGGGCAGTTTTAGAGTAGTTATTAAAGGGACAAGGTTGAAGCACAATTGTGTGACACTGTTGCCTTAAAATTGTTTAAAACAAACAAAAGGTTGAGAAACTCACATTTTTAGATCCCATATTGCCAGATAATTTTCTGTTTTGCTCCGCTAAAGCAGTTTCAACACAACAAAACATTGCAATACATAGTATCCATGTGTTTTTGAACAAAACAATTGAGTGTACAATTCAATGACTCAAAGTCATAAAGTCTTGTTTCTTTCCTGAATAAATAAGCAACCATTTTAAGAGGTTTTTTTTTTTTTTTTTTTTTTTTTATAGGGGTCATATGATGTGATTTAAATTTTTACTTTCTCTTTGGAATGTTACAAGCTCTTGGTGCATAAAGACGATCTGTAAAGTTGCAAAGACTACAGTCTCAAATCCAAAGAGATATTATTTATAAACGTTAAGAGTCAACCATGCCTTCCTAAAATGGCTCAATCTAACATGCCCCGACATGTCTATGTCACGATGTGGGAAGATTTGCATAATGCCACCCAAATATTCACACAAAGAAAGAAGGTGTAACTTTTATTCTCGTTGTTGCCACCACCATGTTGTGGAGATGCTGTGTGTTTCATTGTGAAAGCAAAAATACTTTTTTTTGGCCTTCCAAAAGAGCAAACCACTAGAAATCAGTGGTTAAGTTGTATTTACAACACTGGACCAGAACAGTTCAACCATCTTACTGAGGAAGAGTACTGTTTCCTGAACCAGTAGCCTAAAATGCTTCTGTGCACAAAGGCTGTTTCTATAAAGTGGGGCAATTCCAACTTTGCAAGGACAGTCTGGCGCTTCTGACTCACAGTCTGTAAGTACGTTTACATATTTAAAGCATTTGCCACTGATGATTCAAACGCGAGTTTTGAGCAGTGTAGAGTAGCGCTTGTTGTTTGTCATTTCTCCGATCACAAATGCAGACAAAGTTTTATGTTTACGCAGCACGATACGCAATGCAATGTGTAAAAAGACAGTATAAGTCATTATAATCATTATGTCCCCACTGGATGCAATAAATGCCTCGTTTGTAATGAGTTTTATTGGTTTTGTCTCGTCCTGCTGGGAGACGGCATCACAGCATGGTAAGGGGCATAACATTTCCGTCACAAGCTTGAGGAATTCGGACAAACACAATGCACTGGATAGCTGGCCAATCAGCATACACCTCGCTTTTCAGAACCATGAGCTTTGTAAATATCGATGTGTTTAGAAAGGTGGGGTATAGAGGAACAACAATAATGTACATTATGTGGAAAATAATGTGTTTTTTAACCTTAAACCACATAAACACATTGCATTACATCAAATCTTTTTTTCTTTTTAGCAACGTCACATGACCCCTTCAATAAATCATGAACAATTTAATAACTGGATAGTTCATAAAGGAATCAGTGTTTTTGAACAAACCACTTATGATTTGATCCCTGTATCTGAAATTGGCCCCATGCCCATACCCTTAAATAGTGCAATATTTAGGACCAGAAGATGACATCCACAGTCTTTGCAGTGCTCTCAGTGTCTTAACTGGCTCACTCATTCTCATTCACTATTTTATAACTGGACTAAAGAAGGGGATAATAAATAAGATTATAGGGAGGTCATTGTTGGATACAGCTTTAGTATTTTGTTTGTTTGTTTGTTTGTTTGGCAGTTGACATTATTATTATCATTATTATTTATATATATATATATATATATATATATATATATATATATATATATATATATATATATATATATATATATATATATATATATATATATATATATATATATATATATATATGTATATATATATATATATATATATATATGGCCGATATCAGATTCGAGTTTGAACTGATCACAGTCCTGAACTGAACCGAATGCCCAAAAGACATACAGAATTAAACACTGAGGCCACTGAAATCACTATTTATGCATGTGTCACGTGTCACCGTTAATTCATGTGCAGGCGATAAGGCGGACAATGCAAGGATGATGAGAAAGAGAGAAAAGCTTTTCTAGTGTCCTCTCAAGTCTTGCTTGTCTGAAGCTGTCACCATAATTCTTACACCTCATTCCCTTCCTCCACTCACTACCATCACAGATGTCTTTCATATTGACAGAGTGAGCAAAGAACTAACAGTATGTAAAATCTGCAGTGAGTCTCATCATTGCAGAATTGTGACGAATGTCTATGTAGAGTGACAAAAAAGTTATATAAATTCCAATATGACTGTTCAGATTGAGTTTGCATTGCAAAAAATCCACCTTGTAACTGCTTTAGCACCACATATGGAAGTGTCCCAAATCAGAATCACAAAATCAGTATGTGAAACAGTATGAACTATTCCACACTAAACATTTTAAACAGCAGTATGCTACATTGTTGTCATATTTGCTAGTGAGGTTTAAAAGTGTATTTATTTTACATATTTTTTTTTAGACACTGGGACAGGCTCCAGCACCCTGTAACCCTAGAATAAGTAATTTGGAAAATGGATGGTTGATTCTTCAAGTTGTGTACCAATGTCAAAAAAAAAAAAAAAAAAAATCATGGTTAATATTACTTCATATGTTAAACTGGAAATGGAAGGTCAGTTTGAGCACAATGCATTGGAGCATACCGTTCACTCTCAGCAAAAAAAAAAAAAAGGTATAGAAGTTGTCACTGGAGCGGTATCTTTTCTAAAGGTGCAACTTTGTACCTTATTTACCTATAAAGGGTGCATATTGGTACAGTAAAGGAACACACTAGTACCTAAATGGTAGATATTTGTACCATTTGAAAATGTTCTGCCCAAGTGGCAACTTGAGTATCTTAAAGATACATATTTCAAAGCCCATATTAGTACCTTAAGAGTACATATTAGCAATTTAAAGTGGTAAAATTACCATTTTGTACCTTTTTCTGAGAGTGCTGAGAGTGTACTACTGCAAGGATACAATAGTCACAGTATTCCATGACTGTGGAAACCCTGCTTTTTAACCCATCTGTCCATTTAAGCATAAAGCATCTTACCTCTACAAAATGGTGCTGGGAAATCCCATGATGCACCACTTCCTGGGCTCACTATGCACGTGAGCACTGCATGTCCCTCCAAAACATATCCCATCACACAACTGTAGCGGATCTTGTCTCCAACGTTGTACCTGGTCCCATGGATAATCCCTCTCGGTATCAACCCTGGATTTCCACAGGTGTGACTTGGTAGAACTGGAACAGAAGACAGGAAAACAGGTCAGAAGTAAAGTTTCTGTGTCACGCTGTGCCTTTCACTCTTTTCTGTTTGTTCTTTTCATCATCAGACTGAGACAAGCTCTTGAGATGCCTGTCTCGGTGCGAGTCTTCGCTATAAAGCATGCACATCTGAAGCTGGCCCAGCACTCATGCATGGGACTGCGGTTAAACCCCACACGTTAGTTGTGTGTTTCTGTGATCATGATGCTGTTTGAAGGTAAGTATTTCATGTTGACAATGCAATCACAACATGAATCTGCTCTGATCTGTGTCAACTGTTCAAACAGAATCTATGCAAAACATTTTAGGAGTGAAAAAAAAAAAAAAATAATAATAAATAAAAATTATTTAGTGAGTAATCCAAAGCAAGCATTTTTTCAACTTTGTTTTCAGAAACATCCAATTCTGTAGTAAAATAAAAGTTATAAAGAAGATGGCTTAAAGTCAAATAGAAATTAATATTGAGCCCATTTCCTTTTTTTCTCACTTTTTCTTGTTGTAACTTGACTTGATAAAATAATATTATGAATGATAATGATGATAATACTAATCTTCCAAATAACTTAATTTTGTCCAAATCAATTTTGATGAAACTATATATACATATGAAGAGCTACGGGATGGATTCGCCCATACATAGACGTACACAGACAAAATAGCTCTGTGAGTAACTAATTAAACAACCAAAAGGAATAAGATAAATTATATTAAGTTATTTTTTCTGATTCATTGGCAGATATTTTCACTTGATTTAAGCATTAATCTCACTAAATGTAATATATGTTTATGCAACTGTAAAATATTTTAAAATCTTAAAAGGTTGCTTCCAAAGTAAAAACAAATTGTCCTGTTGTAGTCCAAAGAAGAAAGTCCAAAAAGGGTTCAAGTAACAAAACCAGGTAATCCACTGATGAGAAGCCAAACAAAAACATTGTGTACAACCCAACAATATACACAACAAAGAAAAAAAAACAAAAAAAAACAAAAAAAAAAACAGGGACTTAAATGCACAAGATGATGAACAGAATACAAACAGGTGTGATCTAATTAATAAAAAAACATAGTGACTAACTATGGAGGTAAAAGAGAACAAAGGAAACAGAAACTGAAGAGAAACAAACTAAGGGTGCTTCTCAAACGGAAGGCTGCATCCTTCCTAGTTCAGTCCTTCTGAGGCTTGTAAGCCTACAAGCCTCAGAAGGACTGAACTAGTAAGGATGCAGCCTTCCATTTGAGAAGCACCCTTAGTTTGTTTCTCTTCATTTTCTGTTTCTCCTCGGTATTAAAGGTGTCATATGATGCGATTTCAAGTTCTCCGTTCTCTTTGGAGTGTTACAAGCTCTTGGTGCATAAAGAATATCTGTAAAGTTCCAAAGACTTAAATCCAAAGAGATATTCTTTATACAAGTTAAGAGTCTACCATGCCCTCCTAAAAAAGCTCATTCTAACATGCCCCCACATGTCTACATCACTATGTGGGAAGATTTGCATGACACCGCCCAAATGTTCAGGCAAATAAAGTAGGCTTAACTTTTATTCTCGCTGTTGCCACTGCCGCCATGTTGTGGAGTCACTGTGTGTTTCGTTGTGAACTTTGTTTGGCCTTCCAAAAGAGGACACAACTAGAAATCAGTGGTTAAGTTGTATTTACAACACTGTTCCAGAACAGTTCAACCCAAATATTCAGATGTGTGCTGCACATTTTATGGAGGATGAGGACTGTTTCCTGAACCAGTAGCCTACAATGCATCTGTGGCACAACGGCTATTTCTATAAAGTGGAGCAGTTCCAACTTTGCAAGGACAGTCTGGCGCTTCTGACTCACAGACTGTAAGTATGTTTTTTTTATATATATAATGATTTGCCAATGAAGATTCAAACGCGAGTTTTGAACAGTGTAGAGAAGGCTTGTTGTTTGTTGTTTCTCCGATCACAAATTCAGACATGGTTTTATGTTTATGCAACATGATACACAACGCATAAAAAGACAGTATAACTCATTATAATCAGTAATTATGTCCCCATTGGATGCAACAAATACCTTGTTTGTAATGGGTTTTATTGGTTTTGTCTCATCTAGTAATGTCCGGACCGCAAATGAATCGTTCTATTTAACTGGATCTTCTTAGTGAACAGGTCGAACCTAATTCACAAATTACTCAAGTTATTCGGTTTATAGACGTGCCTGACACTTCCTCTGACTTGAAATAAACCAATATCCCGAGTTATTCAGTTACTCCTTACAGTACATTGACTGAACTGCTAAAAGAGAACCGATGATGGGATGTCCATGAGCAGAGCAGCTGAACTGAGACTCGTCCTGCTGGCAGACAGCATCACAGTATGTTAAGGGGCGTAACATTTCCATCACACGACTGACGCATTTGGCCAATCACAACGCACTGGATAGCTGGCCAATCAGAGCACACCTCGCTTTTTTTTTTTTGTAAAAATCGACGTGTTTCAGAAAGTCGGGGCATAGAGGAGAAACAATAATGTACAGTATATGGAAAAGAATGTGTTTTTTTACCTTAAACCACAAAAACACATTGCATTATATCAAATACACAAAATAATGTTCATTTTAGCAATGTCATGTGACCCCTTTAAATGCTAGAATGAGATGGTCTATTAAGTGTACGTGGCCATATGTCAAATATGCTCTCACTCTCACCGTCATGACAAAATACTAATAAAACTTAATTTTGGAAAAATACTTTGTATTACAAATCCTTATATTATTGATGACGCAGCAGCCGACATATGCAGCCTTCCGTTTGGGAAGCATCCTAAAAGAGTCCATGAAAATGAAACTAAAACAGAGGATGCATGTGACAGATCTTCATATCTTGTATATAAAATTCAGTAACACAATAATGTGCAGGACATTATGTATTATCTGTATTTGGGGTCCCCATTTTAAAAATCTGCTTAGGGCCTCCAAAATGCTAGGGTCAGTCCCACTGTATCCCATCAGAGTTAGTTTAACTATGTTAAAGAAAATTCTAGAAAATTCTCCTGAAGGCCAATCAGCTTTGAGAACTTGTCTAAATGCTTGGAGGCAAAGATTCATGTTTACAGACACACAAATCCAGTGCTGTTGGTTTGATCAGTCCAGTACAAAAGATATTCATCATTAGATATGAATTTAACAGTAGTCAGGAGATTTTTATTTTATTTAATTTTTTTTCTTGTGAACCCGAAAGTAATACAGGCCAGAATAAAACTTGCATCTTCTGTATGAACATCAAAGCTCAACATTCCTGGAACTACTAGGCTACACATGAAGCTCCGAAGCTCTGCAATCACATTAATATTCATATTCAAATGAGCATTTTCATATGTTAAACCATGTGTGATGAACATTTTCATCACATAGACTTAAATTTTAGTCTGGTTCTCACACAAAGATATAACACAACTTTAAAAGACCAGAAAATACACAAGTACATAAGTCATATGGATTGTTTTAGTAGCATTAGTACATCTTTAATACACATTTTTATTTAGGGGTGAACAAATAAAATTTAGTTAGTTATAATGAAATTTTCATTTCATACAATATTTATTCTACATTTACTCTAAATTATAAGAAAACAGAAAAATTTATACTTCAGACTTTTATCAATAGGCCACACATATTCAATTCAGTTACAGCTTTATGAACCATTACACCAAGCGCTGATGCAATCATGAATATATGTTATGAAAAATAAAGTATGCAGTGATGGCATAGGCCTATTTGCAAAGCGACTGAAATTTGATGAACATGTTAATATTAGACTGTGTGCTGACTTTGATTCAACAGTTGTATGAGTCATGAGAGGGTTCTTGAAGGAATCGTTTCTATTCTTAAAAAAAATAAAATAAAAAAAAAATCATTGTAATCCTCCAAATATGAGAGCTGCCTGGAGGAATGGGCGTAGATGTGGCAACTTACACAGCTAAATCTAGAGCTGACATTTAAAAGCTGAATGTTGATTCTGTTGCATTCACTGATAAATCTGCTGCAGAATGCCTCTTAGGATTCTTTTTTGCTTGGTCGAATTGGTGCTTAACTGGATAGAATGGTTAGTAAAATAGACAACATAAGATTTTCCAGCAATTGCTAAACTAAATTGCAAACATTTTAAGGCTTCACCGGCACCACACTTCCAAAATGAAAGGTGTTCCAAAAGTTAGGAAAGATAACTTTTTTAAAATCCAAATTCTAAGGTAGCATTGCATATATTTAACACATGCATAGTGACACAAACATATTCACCACAAAGTACATCCAAGATAGAAGAGAAATGTTGTTTATAAAATAACTAAAATAAATATAGGTACAAGGTACATAACGGTATATGTATTCAGTGCCGTGAGCATATACCAAACAAATACAGCATATTTTATCCACTGCACATGTGCAACTAAATCCTAATTTTACATTCCTTCATTTTAACAAATCAACAAACATTTTTAAATGCCAAGATGGATCTTTTAATGTTTACTTGATCTGCTGATCCATCAATATAAAAGTTCACAAGGCATGTAACCAATATGTTACGTAGCATTACATTTACCACAGGAGAGTCATTCAGTATCCACAGCTTGGTTGTCTATTCATTATATTTTACTTAATCTGAATTGGAGTAGAAACATTTCATAATTATGTAATTAGATTTCAAAGTTGTAAAATGTAAAAACTGGCTTTTGTGCAATTTACAATTTACTTTATTTATTTATTTATTTATTTATTTATTTATTTATTTATTGAGGTTTTATTATATCTAAAAAAAAAAAAATAGCAACTGAATTCAATAGTTTGGGCTCCGTTGTTAACTGTAACTTTTAATATGACAGCAATGTGCAAGCAATAAAGTTAACAGCTTTAGATGAGATATAAATGTTAATTAGAATTGAATTTATTTAAAGGCAGAACACAATTTGTCAGCAGATTTATGCTTAGTTTTCCCCCGATAGAAAAAAAAAGAAAAAGAAAAACATGGAAATGGAGCACAGTAGAATGCAAAATGCATGTCTTTTGCATGTCTCCCTTATTTAACACACCTGATTCAGATCATCAGCTTGTTAGGGGAGAGATTCATGAAATAAACTGAGTGTGTCAGATAAAGGAAACAAACAAAAGGCTTCTCCAGGACCAGGATTGGGAACCACTGCTTTAAAGAATAAGGTTGCTAGCTTAGCATCATGTTAACGCTAAACTTTATTTACAGTAAGTCACTTCTGAGTCAAGTTGTCTGTGTATTTGTGTGAAAAGTGATATGTGAACATTGTAAAGTGTTCCAAATCACCCACATGAAGTTTGGATTTCAGTGGCAGGCTATGTAGGTTATAGGGACCAAAGAAGCTTTCTAGTTTTTGGAACACAGCCACAGTTTTAAATTCTTTTGACTTGTTTTTGGCCAAATCTTGTTTTGAGAGTATAATGATACCTGTAGGCTATGTCCCACCAGTAGGCCTACCCTTCCAGCTGTCACTAATAAGCCTTTTAAGTTCCAAAGAGACCACATTGAGAAAAGTGGATTTAGGAGGATGTTCATTTAATTGAGTCAGCCCTTTATGTATTTGGGTCTCATTTGGATGCATCTACTAATGAGTTTTAGCAATGTCATTAACAGAATTAAACAGATATTTAAATTCAGAATTAAACAGGCATGGTTTACTTGGTAGCATGTTATTTAAATCACCTCAAAATTGCGTCCTAGGCTGACATGGCTTAGTTGGAACAAGATGTGTCATCGTCAACACAGTTGTGATTTTGGAATAGCTCTTTTTGGCACAACTGTACATTCATATTCATGGTTTTGCACTCGTAATGCTCTCAGCTCCAGTGAAAAAGCTGTGTCCCAGCAGACGTAGAATGGAGCATTCATGCTTATGAAAATGTTGTCTGTCTGCTGCTCTATTTTAAGCATTTAGGACTTGCAATTGATTTAATCTGGAATAATTCATTGTGGAAATGTCTGCCCACTGAGATCCTGGGCTACTGGAATAGCTCTGTTCATTAATCACATTTTCACATTGATGATATAGCCTGCTGTGCAGGATTCAGAGAGAGTTTGGTAAATATTTGATTTATTATCTGATTAATCATAGGTGAAGGCCAATTTGATTAAATGTAAATATAAAATTAGGAAATGTGCATTTTTGAAGTGCATCCACATTTTGTGCATCGTCATTGAGTATCTCATCATGAATAAGTAATGCTATTTATTTTTTAAACCACTGCAAGACTGGATACAGTCGAGGCCAAAAATATTGGCCCCCTTGGTAAATATGATAAAAAAAAAGGCTGTGAAAATTCATCTGCATTGTTAATCCTTTTGGTCTTTTATTTAAAATATCACAAAAATGTATCCTTTCATTGGATAATAAGAATTTAAAATGGAGGGGAAATATCATTATGAAATGAGTGTTTTTCTCAAATATTCGTTGGTCACAATTATTGGCCCCCCTATAAATTCTTATGAGTAAAATATCTCTGAAGTATATTCCCATTCATATTCACAATTTTGAGCACTCCAGCATGATTATAAACATGAAATCATCCAGCTCTGGCTTCCTGTTTCACAGAAATATAGAGAGGAGTGAAAACAAAGCCAAAATTCCCTTAATCATCCATCACAATGAGAAAACCAAAGAATATATTTCTGATGTGCAGCAAAAGATAATTGAGCTTCACAAATTGGTGAAGTGGCTTTAAGAAAAGAGCTAGAGCAGTGAAAATTCCCATTTCCACCATCAGGGCAATAATTAAGAATTTCCAACCAACAGAAAATGTTACAAAACTGCCTGGAAGAGGACTCTCCAAGGGTCACAGCTGGAGAATTGCAGAAAATAGTTGAGTCTCTGGTTCAGAAAACCTTTAAAAAAATTGTCAAACAGAACATACATCAACACATGTTGTTTGGGAGGGTTACAAGAAAAAATCTCCTAGCTCATCCAAAAACAAACTAAAGCATATTCAGTTATCAGCCATGACTGGAACTTTAAATGGGAATGGCTTCTATGATCAGATGAATCTAAAAAATGAGCTTTTTAGCAGCAAACAGTCAAGATGAGTTTGGTGAACACAGAGAAAAAAAGTACCCCATGTGTACAATGAAATATACTACTGTATTTTTGATGTTGTGGGCCTATATTTCTGCTGGAGGTTCTGGACATCTTGTTTAGACACATGGCATCATGGATTCTATCAAATACCAACAGATAAAAAATCAGTAAGTGACTGACTCTGTTAGAAATCTTATAATGGGCCATGTTTGGATCTTCCATCCGTACAATTATCCAAACACAAACCTCAAAAACAACACAAATATGGGTCACTGAGCTCAAAACCAAGCTTCTGCTATAGCCATTCCAGTCCTCTGACCTGAACCCTACGGAAAATGAGAGAAGTGAACTGAAGAGGAAAAGCACCAACATGGAGCTGGAAATCTAAAGGGTCTGGAGTGATTCTGGATGAAGGAATGGTCTCTGATCTCTTGTCAGGTGTTCTCTAGCCTCATCAGGCATTATAGGAGAAAAGTTAGACCTGTTAAACTGGCAAATGGAGGTTTCAAAAAGTATTGAATAAAAGGGGGCTTTAATTGTGGCCAATGTGTATTAGAGAAAAACATTTATTTCATAATGATATTTCCCCCATTTTAAATTCTTATTATCCAATGAAAGGATACATTTGTGTGAATTTTTTAAATAAAAGACCAAAAGGATTAAAAATGCAGATCAATTTTCACAGCCATTTTTGATCATATTTACCAAGGGGGCCAATATTTTTGGCCTCGACTGTATGTTTATCAATTTTGTTGATCTCAAAATTTTTCTGCAACATCAAAAGAAAGCTTTGTCAATAATACACTCACCACAAATCTGAATGCAGTGAAATCTAAAATGTGAACATAAGACATACTTCTACTTTTGATGCTGATTAGTCAGTAGTGGGCCTGTCATACCAAAATAAATAAATAAATAAATTAAAAAAAAAAAGGAAAAGAAAAGAAAAGAAAAAGAAATTCTGTATACAGCTGTAATATTGAACACCTGTTCATCACTGCACAACACTGATTGACACCAACTATTAGCATTCATTTACATGTCAAGGACTATTTTCTTCTAGCAGAAATATGACTTCATCCATCCAACTTCATCCAACTTCATAAAATTTGAAAATATGTTTTATATTGTTGTGTGGTACCTTTTACAACTTAAATATGCTTTTGTTTCACGTCGCTCTTTGTTAATTACAATTTGATTATTTACATAAAAACAAGAAAATAAAATGGAAATAAAAAGCGGTTGTCTAGAGTTAAAGACCTAAAGTAATTGCTCACTGAAGAACCAAGAGCTAGCTCAAATGAGGTACTATAATATGTCTACAATATAAAACATTTTAGATTGACAAACCAGCTATTAACGCAAAACTACAACAAAAATGTTCTGTTATTATCAAACCAAAAATTGGACTGACATTTCCTGTAGGATTGTGCCATTTATGAATTGGCTTTTTGAGGGATATTACACAAGACTATTAGATTTATTGGCTGATTATAACATTCTCAAGAAAACACGTTAGTTTTGTTTTAGTCAAAGAAAATCATAAATACCTGACATATTAATAAATCGATATTATTTATTTCCATGTTATGACAAAATGTGTATAAAATGGCATAAAACTTGGCATAATAAAAATACTGGCAATTTTTTTTTTATTTTTTATAATACTTCATGTATGCAAATAAATCCTATTCTATTACCCCTCAAGGTATACGAGCATCAGCAGTACTCTTAGAGGCTTTGTGAATGACAGTTCCGGCACTGATTAGCGTCTCATAAGATCAACACCTAATTGAGCCTCTCTCTCTTCCTGAGACATTGAGAGAGATCAATGAAGTAGTTAAGGCTGACACTCTGGGTCTAAAACCCATTTCCCATTTCCTTCATCGGAACTGAAGCAATGGATGAGAAAAGCCGAAACCTCTCGGCAGGAGAGGGACATGGATCAGGAGGTGTGGACAATCAGCTCAGAGGGGAGGTGTTTGGGCTGTGAAAGTGCAAAGGTGCTGGAATGAAAAAGCTAGCTGCCCCTAACATGTGACAGCCGTCTTAAGGAACCCTGCATGTCCACAGACAGAGAAGGAGAGACAGTGATGACAAGTTAAATGTATTTTGCAATGGAAACACACATCATAACAGGAGTCAGGGCTTAAACCCACAGCTCAAGTAGCTGCACCTAAGACACATGTACTGTATAACACCAAAAATACATGTTACACTTGACTGAGTAAAAATATAAACAGCACACTAAAAATCAAAGATTGCACTACAAATAATCATTAATATCTGATGGAAATTACTGACATGGTCCTTTTTTTTCTGTGGTTCTTTTTTTTTCTGTGGTTCTTTTTTAATATTATTTTGCTATTCCTTTGACTGAATGCCTTATTCTTACTGGTTTAAAGTCTTTCTAAGATTTTGTCTAATTTCCTACACTTTCCCACATTGTTTCTGAATTAGAGAGCTTTTCACTGAATTTCAGAACTGGGGACCATTGGTGAGCACATCACAGATGGTCTTACAAGTGTTGCGAATATATTTAAACATGAAAAAAGCATTTTTATCTCATCATTAGCTGCTACTTATGCTATATCAAATATCAGAGTTATTTAGGTATGTAACTTACTGTAAAAAAAGTACAGTAAATTTGTGCTGTAAAAATAATGAAGCAACAATTTAATTCGATTTACAGTAAAAAAAAAAACGTATAACATTTAATAACATACTGTAAGATGTAGCTTTAAAACCTATGTACATAACTGATATGAAAAAAATAAGAAACAGTTATTTCAATGAAAATCCATCAAATGCAAGCAGTCACTGAATTTTAGCAATCAATTTACTGTATTTACTGAATACACACATATATGTAGATTTCTTTAACTTTACATTTAACAGTACTTTACTGTACAATTACATAACATTTCCAATGATCTATTACAGTTTTTCACCGTATAGAGTAAGGGAGCTTATTTTTAGCCAGTTAACCGATTTTTACTTGTTTGATTTATTTATTATTATTATTATTTTTTTTTTCAGTGCATTTGTAATTAATTTAATAGTAAACATAAGGTAAAAATAAAGAGTCTGAAGTAGCTGTACAGTATGACCGAAATAAAAAACAGGGCAGCAATAAACTAAAGGTGCTTTGTAAAACAATGCAACTCATGCTGTAAGTGTAGTCTGCTCCTGTTCATTATTATGGGAGTGATCTTGGATTTTTTGTTGTTTCTGGTGTAAAGTTAGTGTGCGATTCCCTGTTGTAGTCACAATAGAGGTAACATAATTTGGATTCCCAATAAAAATGTTTTTGTTCAGATTAATGAGCATGCCACATTTTTACGATTGTGTGGGGACTTGACCAGGTCATACCATGCCACCTCTATTGAGAATGATATTTCACCAGAGGCAACCTTAATGCAAAAATCAATATAGGCTATTCTCTCTGAATAAATGGCCAGTGTCTCTAAACTCTGTCATATGTTGAAACCATTTATTTGATCATCTATTGTATAAAGAGCAGTGTTAAGCACACTCGATGGTAGCACAGTCATTGCAGACTTTAATAATGTACAACACTGCTGCCAAAGCGTAAATGGCAAGAATTTGCTAAACATCATATTGATCTATACTGTGGTGCACAGGAAAAACATTGATATTTTGATATTTTTAAAAGATTTCTGTAATTTTATCAAACAGAATGGAATGTATTAGAGTGACAGACTAGCTACAAAAAACACTACAAAATATCGCACACAAGTCCATTTCTAATGTGCTCATGTGCTGTTGTTTTCCCACTAACAATGATCAGGGTACTGGGCATAAGGTAACACACTATATGAACAAAAGTATTTGGAGACAAGACCATTACACCAACAGTGACTTTAATCAAGTCAAGTCACCTTTATTTATATAGTGCTTCATGCAATACAGATTGTTTCAAAGCAGCTTTACAATGATAGGTAAATGGTGATTCAGAATTCCAACAGAATTCCATTTTGTTAAGCAGCTCAATACAATAGTACAATAGTACAAGACAACAGTAAACAGTCGTTATTCAGCCCTAGTTGAAATCAGTTCATTGTTGATTCAGTTCTGTTCAATAACTGCGTGAAGTTCATCAATTATGAAAAAAGTTTAAAGAGTTTAAAGCAGCTCTGGAGACAGTGAAAACAGTGATGTCATCATCCAGTTCAGATCAGTTCTCATTCAGTAGTGTTTGTGCAGTCAATATTATTGGCAAATAGTATGTATCCCCAATAGGGGTGTCGCGATATACCAGTACTGACGATAACCGTGATATTCAAAGCAACAATTATCAATATCGTGTTAATTTATTGCGTGACGATATAACGGTATTATCGATAACCACAATATTTAAAATTAACAGTTATCTTATGATAACACCACATGTAAATACTCCAGCACCAGTACCTGGTTGAGCTCCCAGGTGCCAGTATTGTGCCTAATGCTGACACCTGTCAAACAAGAAGAAGAGCAATGCTCACAGCTACTCCGAGGAGAGCTGTGTTCGGCAGAGAAAGTTGCCATTATTTTACTAGTCATAGAATGTGAAACGTTATATTAACCTGTTAACAGCAGTTTTCTGTGTTCATATATTTACATTTACATTTATGCATTTAGCAGACACTTTTATCCAAAGTGACTTACAGTACATTCAGGCTAACATTGTTTTACCTAACGTGTTCCCTGGGAATCAAACCCTTTTGCGCTGCTAATGCAATGCTCTACCACTGAGCCACAGGAACACATTTAAGTATTTAAGTAATTTAAGTTTAAGTAATATATTTAAGTAAAGGGTGATTATTTGCAATCAATACGGCCCGTTCGTAGTAACACTTTATGTCTTTGTTTAAATCTATTAACAGTTACATGATTAAAACTGATCTTGAAAAACTGAGCGACAACATTGCTACATTAAACTCTGTAAAATGTTAAGTTGGTCGCAGTGCCATGCACTTAATGCCTCATCTGCAATCATTCTTCAATAAGGTTCATTAGTTAACATTAGTTAATTACATTTGCAAGTTAGCATATATAAATAACATAAATAATAATTAACAATATTTCCACAGCATTTATTAATCTTAGTTCATGTTAATTTCATTGAGTTTTTTGTGGAAATGTTTTCCCATTCATCCAGTAGAGCATTTTTGAGGTCAGAGATTGATGTTGGTGTGGAATCTCCATTCCAGCTCATCCCTAAGGTGTTTGATGGGGTTGAGGTCAGGGCTCTGTGTGGGCCAGTCAAGTTATTCCACATCAAACTCAACCAACCACGTGTTTATGGACTGGGGCACAGTCATGCTGGAGTAGAAAAGGGCCTTCCCCAAACTCTACTAACTTTCTACAAAGTTTGAAGCAACAAAAGTTTGGACCCAACCCCTGAAAAAAGTACAACACTTCAATACGCTGAGCTCTTCAGAATGACCCATTTTTGTCACAAATGTTTGTAAATGCAGACTGTGGTACTACATTTGAATCTGAACATACTCCAGTACCGATAAAAAAAAAAAAAAAAAAAATATATATATATATATATATATATATATATATATATATATATATATATATATATATATTAGGGCTGGACAATATATCGAATGATATGAGCATGCGCATCTCGTCAGTAAAGCCGGTTACATGATTAGCGGTAAATCCGGGCACCTGCTTTCAAATGGAGCGTGCAGTTAATACACAGAGCCATAGTTCACTGAGAAGCTACGCTATATCGAGTTCATTATCGAAGGCGATTCATATTCAATAATGAACTCGATATAGCGTAGCTTCTCAGTGAACTACGGCTCTGTGTATTAACTGCAGCTCCATTTGAAAGCAGGTGATGGGGATTTACCGCTAATCATGGAACCGGCTTTACTGACGAGATGCGCATGGTCATATCGTTCGATATATTGTCCAGCCCTAATATATATATATATATATACGAGATGCGCATGATCATATCGTATATAATATATATATATATATATATATATATATATATATTTATTTATTTCGGATAATTCAGATGTCCTATGTCCATCATGTTGTTACTATCGCATGACCTACCAGCATCAATTGCTTTGCTGCACTGCCATTTATAAATCATCTCCTTGGCCTCATGGGACAGTGAAGTGTCCATCAACTACACACTTCAGAATCTGGGCAAAAGCAGTAGGTCTTCCGTGTACTTTTTGCCTACTCTTTTTCCAAATACTATGATTTCAGACATAAAACATACTTTTGGTATACTTTTATAAATTTGTTTGTTTGTTTGTTTGTTTGTTTGTTTGCATACCATATAGTACTATAGTAAGTATTCAATTTCAGTACAAAGTGTACTTATGAAACACCTTCAATAAGTGAGTCCCAATACTTTTGTCCATATAGTGTATGTTTGTTGGTTTGCTGATGGTTTGCAGATTTTCAAAGTCTGTGGCAAATGTACCTCGACACCTAATGCACACTGCTAGTGCAGTCAGTGACTTTGCTTTTTGGCTGATTTCAAGGCTTTGATGTTGCTGACAGTTGAAGGAAGTGGTAAGGCTCAGCACACACAATGTACCTCGATGGCCTTGCAAACCTTGTTTGTTTGTTTTGAATAATTTTTAGAAACCCTTGTATAGTTTGTTTACATCATTTATTTATTTGTTATTATTATTTATTTAATTTTTTCACAGCATAAAAATTTGATGTCTCATGATATGGCTCATTTAACATATATGCCTTGATAGATTTGCCGGAAGGGCACAAAATAGAGACCAAAATGTTGCTGACATGCAGTGAATATCAATGGTATTTGTAGGGAAAATTCAGAGAGTCCTTTTTTAACAGACGCTAACCAAATACCGTGGTTAACATTTTGCTTTATTGAATCTCCCATTACAGTGGGACAGGTAGGCCAATTTTCTGTTCATTACTGCAGCCACTGTTCTGATTTATGTTAGCCGCTGTTTGACACACTCTTTTGTGTGTCACACACACACACCATTCATACACCTGATCATTATACTACACTGTGATTATGCCATCGTGATGTTTACACCTAAAGTTAGCTTTGCTCTCATCTCTTCATTTGCACACACAAATATGGCAGTAATCATAGATACAGAGTGTTTAGCAGGAAAGGTAATTAGCTTGTCTTGATGGTTGGTCCAACACTGGGAATGCAATGGCACAAAAGTCAATAAGACCCCAAGGAGAAAGGTTTCTAAACAGTTTGAAGAATATGTTTAGTGCCACTGGCAGATGATTTTCTCCAAAGCAACTTAAACTGCATTAAGGTATACATTTTAAAATAATAATAATAGCAATACTTCTACAGGATTTATTAATCTTAGTTGATGTTAACCTCAACATTTACTAATACATTAAGTTCAAAAGTTGTATCTGATAACATTAGCTGATGCACTGTGAATGAATATGAACAATCATTTTTATTAACTAACATTACAAAGGTTAATAAATGTTGTAAGAATATATTTCTCATTGTTAAACGGGTCATATGATGTTGCTAAAAGTAACATTATTTTGTGTATTTGGTGTAATGAAATGTGGTTTAAGGTTCAAAAAACCCATTATTTTCCACATAATGTACATTTTTGTTTCTTCTCTATGCCCCGACTTCTGAAACGCATAATTTTTTACAAAGCTCATTGGTCTGAAAAGTGAGGTGTGCTCCGACTGGCCAGCTATCCAGTGCGTTGTGATTGGCCAAATGTTTCAAGCGTCTGACGGATATGTTACGCCCCTCGACATATACTATTATGACGTGTCCCGGTCAGAACAATGGCATGACAAAAACAATAAAACCCATTACAAACGAGTCAGTTGTTGCATCCAGTGGGTACATAATTACTGATTATAATGACTTATACTGTCTTTTTTACGCGTTGCGTTGCATATCGCGCTGAGTAAACATAAAACCATGTCTGCATTTGTGATCGTAGAAACGACAAACAAGTGCTACTCTACACTGCTCAAAATTCATGTTTGAATCATCAGTGGCAAATCCTTTACATATGTAAACCTACTTACCATGAGTCAGAAGCACCAGACTGTCCTTGCAAAGAGTGAGGAATGGCTAGAGTTTTTGGTGAGGAACAGCCGGGGGCTTGAGTAAGGAATGGCCCGCGGCTTGAGTGAGCGGCAGCCAGCGGCTATAACGAGGAACAGCCAGCAGATTCGATGAAGGAGATTCACAATAAAGCAAAAGCTATTATAGAAACAACTGAAAGGCTATTGTGCATTTTTACATTGCATCATGTTTAGACTTCAGTAATAAGCAAGTTCCCTCTATGTCACTCACTTGACATTGTGTCAATGTAGTAATCTTGAGGTTACATTTGGAAGCCTCAAGCACCTATACTTTAGAAAAAGCCAATTGGAACTGGCAAATAGAATTTGCATGCTAGCCACTCCCCCTTACACATCGGTATAAAAAATAAATGATATGCTCCACTCATTCAGATTTGTTCTTCAGAACATTTCAGCAGTTCTCTCTCTCATAAGCACAGATAAGCGAAAAAAAAGTTAATCTAGTTGTTTTAACAAGCTACAAAAAAGGAGATTTTTTCCATTAAAATATTTTTGTCATTTCATCCATGTATTTCTGGATGTAGTTGACAACTCTCTCCCTCAAATGGCCATGATCACTGCGTCAGTTTTTGGGGTTTGGCCTATGCTGAAGCAGCATTCGTGGATGGTACATGTGATCACTGTGAGAGCATGCATGGCCATCAGAACACTGTGGTCACTACTTTCCATTTTTTAAAGGATAAAGTCACCGCAGTCGCTCCCAATCCCAATCTTTCTGTGGCTCCAGGGCTTCTATTCCCCAACATGTTTGATTTCTGCCGAGTGAGTTCACCAATGAGAAAGGTGATTCACCCTTCACCCTTTAATTTCTCGTTCTGCGCAGCTCAGGATGAGGCTAAGCCATTAAACAGGTTTGGAGCGTGAGACTTTGGACTTCTGATGTTGAAGACTCACTTAAACCTCCACTATCAGGTTGGGTTGTGCAGGCAGATTCTGTCACTGAGATGACTGCTGTGCTTGCGAAGATTAGGCTCAAGTGGATCCTTCCACCTTGCCTCAATTCACGGTTAGATGACAGAGCTGGGCATGGAACCTCACCCACGGCCACAGCCCATCCAGTGTAGGCCAAGTCATTGAGACAGCATGCAAAAGGTTAGCCCCAACAGCATAATGAAGGAGCTGTGCTCAGCGACCAATCTCGCCCTATAGCCTAACCACCACCCTTTTAGTTTTATCCACCCTTGTTGTCCAGGAACGGCAAATCTATGGTTCAACATTACAGAGATGAAAGATGACACCAAGGTCCTGTACCCTGGCTGCCATCCACCAAGGTCCTCTCCCTAAGTCTCCTGCACTGGCTCCACCACAGCCCAAGGTGGCAATGTGGTCCCCTGCAGAAAGGTGACCCTGCCTGCCCACCAGACCAGCTCATGTTCCTGAGTGTTCCTGAGGTGTGACGGATTACAAGGATGAGCAGCTTCCTCAACTGTCTGCCTAGTAAGCCTGATTGTACAGATGCTATGCAAGATCAGGGAGGACGGAGAACAGGTCTAGTTGGTTTCACCTCACTGGCCCACCAAGGCTTTTCACTCGGAGCTCATGCTTCTCTCAACAGCCCCTCCTTGGCAAAATCTGCCTGAGGAACTTCTTTTTTCAGGGGCAACGCACAGTCTGGCACCTGTGCCCAGGCTTCTGGAACCTCCACATCTGGCCCACAGAGAAGTGTCATCAGGTTGGTGCTTTCCTTTCTAAGACAGATTGGGGACATGATGCAAGGAGGCTAACTCCTCAGAGACCACGCCTTATCCCTTCTTGGGACCTCTCTTTGGTTTTGCAGCCCTTAGAATCAGTCAAGCTTAGAGTTTAGCCCATTGGCTAGTGGATGCCCATCCTCTACATGAGGGCAAACTGGTCAGGTGTAGCACTTGTGCCCAGTGGCTTATCCCTCTCTCTGAGGCCATAATGTGCACTTTTCTATCCATGTAATTTCCTTATGTCTGGCAAATGCTGGATGCAATCTATCTCTTTCCAGTGCTCATTGGTAGCTAAACTAGGTTGAAGAGTCCAGCTACGAGGACCATCAATTACGGTATGCCCCCTTTTAGATGAGCCTGTTTAATTGAGTTAAGTGTTCCATATGTGTTAATTACCCGTTGGTAATCCCATATTTTGCATATTTCGCTTTAAAGGTTTCCTGCTGTTAACCATGTGTCTTCTCCTTTGTGTATTTGTGGATGCAGGTCTCTCCCTTCTCAGGTAGAGCTCACCACAGAGTTTTCTTTCTATATGTGGAAACTTCCCATTAGGCAAGTCCTTGTGATGTATTCTCCACATACTAACCTCCCATTTGTTGGGTTGTTGTCTCTGTGGTGTCTTTTTGCTTATATAGGGAAAGGACATATTCCCCATTGTGAACAGTGGGTATGCAATGCTGTAAGTTTATTTTTCATTAAAAAGGTAAAAGAAAGAAAGAAAGAACTACACCAACAACTGAAAAGATCAAGTAATGAAGATCAATCAACATATTCCCATTGTGAGTACAGGCCCCCTGTGATAAAGGGGTTATGAATATTTACTCTGGACATTGGAAGAATTACAACAGTAACCAAAATGCTTACATTTCAGGAATTATATCCTCCAGCAGAATGATGTAATTTCATGAATTTGCTTCAGTAAAATAATTAAATGAAAAATAATAAAAAGTAAGCTTGTGCTATACTGTGAACACCCTTAACTCTTACAATATAGCATGACCCCAATTATTTTATTATTTAATAACTGTTTAGCTGGATTAGTTTAAAAACATTCATCAGGAACAGGTGCTGCCAGTCAATACTAAGTTTATATTTAAGTTTCTTGTTACTTGTGTCTCAAATTCTCAATGACTTTGGTCTAATTCACTTGACAAATATTACCATACACCACAGACTTGATATCATCATCTACTTCTTGTAACATTGGGCAGACATGCTCTGTACATAGAACAAAGACATGTTTGACATTTTTCAAACCAAGAAAACGAAATTAAAAAGCACTATCGCCTCGATTTTCTTTAGAAATTACTGGCTTGCACAATACCTTTGAGACATATGTGGTCAAAAACGATCATTTGATGCTGCTTAATAGTCAAATAAAGAGAAGTTTGTATGGGTGCAAGGCTGCGATGACCCATGCATTTCCATGCACCAGCAGAGATGAAGAGAATTATCTTGGACTTTTTACCACTGCAATGCACAGGTGAACTGTCCCCATACAATTGAATGATTCGCTATTCAGACTGGGAGGTTTTTTAGCTGATACTATGGAGTAACTTTTTCTATCTCCTTAAAGTAGAAAATATGAGCTTAAGTTATTTGAAGCGTTAGCTTTGAAATAAAACAATTGTATCAACATTGTATTTTGGCCATCTCATCTTTAAAGGTGCTTTTAGTAGATTGATGCTAATTTTAAAAACAAAATAATTTCCACATTACGAAATAAATTGTTTTTTGTGAAGAATAATCTGAATTATGCAGTATTTGTACACTCTCAGACAAAAAGGTACAAAAGCTGTCTTTTCAAAAGGTACACTTTTGTTGATACTAATATGTACACTTTAGGTACTATGTATCTTTAAGGTACCAATATGGACTCTTTAGGTACAAAGGTGTGCCTTTTGAAAAGGTGCCACCCCAATGACAGCTTTTGTACCTTTTTCAAACTACTTTTTCTCCAAAAAAATCCTCTATTGTGTGGTGTCATGCTCCCGATCGGGGGCAGAGTTGTTCCGAAATCAAATCGTTAATATCAAACATGTTTAATTTTCACTGTACAACAGAATGCGTGGCAGGAGAGGCAGCTGACAACATCAGTTGTCCTTTATGTGTTTTTTTTTTTGTTGTTGTTTTTTTCTTCTCTAGTCACATTTGATCTATGTGAGTCTCCGTAAGATCTTGTGTCACTGTGAAATCGTTCCTACAATCAACAAGTCTGTGGTCTCGAGATCTGTGTGAATCATTTAGTGTGTGCGTTCAAAGGATTATAAAGCTAAAAATCAGTTGAAACTGTCTTCATGTCTGTGGTCTCCCATGGTTTTAAAATCTGTTCAATTCATAAATTGATTAACTTTTTCCTCACAAACAGTTAGTGCCCTTAACGCGTACTGATGTCTCTCTTTTGAACAACCTCAGAATTCATATTTGGGTGCCATCGCCTGATGCTGAGTGGTGCCGCAGGTGTGCTATACTCAGAAAACAATGTGTTTGAATTTGAAATACATGGCTCTTCTTGTTCTATGTGCAACCATCTTTACACTGCAACTGTGTTACTAATGTTGAGGCTCCTCTTAGGAAAAGGGCTCTGATAGCGATGGTATGCAAAGTGATGGGACATTATTTATGATTTATAACCTGCCAAATTGGCTAGTGAGTTAAAATGCATTACCCGCCAAAGTTGATGTTTTTTACCCGCATTGGGTGGGTTGGCGGGTATTAATTTCAAATCCTGAGTGTACCATATCTGTTAGTTGTCAAGCTTAATCATTAAACCCAAGGGAAGGATGTTTTACCCTGATAAATTTACAACTGCCACAGACACGCTGTATGCCACTACACTTTCTGATTAAGCACTGCACTTCAAGAACACATTTATATTTAAGGCCACTTTTAACTGTTGTGCCATATGTACAGTAATTGTTTAAAAAAAAAATCTTATTTTTGCAGAGATCCATGTGATATTCTCAGCATGCTCCCTAAAAATATTATTATTATTAATAATAATAATAAATTGAGAATTTTAAGATATGTTATGCAAAACTCCAATCTGTGAGTACTATTACAAGCAAAACTACAACAACCAAAATATATAGCAAGCAGAATGTCTCCTTTATTATACTTCTCTGTAAAAAGATTAAATACATATATATGCCAAATATATAAACAATCTACTTTTATTACCTTTTCAGTATAAGGATAGTATGCTTAGAATACTCAATTGTACTTTTAAGAAATATATCTCAATCAGAAGATTACATACAAGTATAGGCCAAATATTATTTTCTTCATAGTGGTCAGAATAAGCCAGGTATATTGAAGTATATTTTTGAAGAGTTTATCTCTGATTAGTAGATTGAAAGTATTCTCTCTTATTTTTAGTTAAAAATAAATGCAGTGTACTTATAGAGTACTTTAATTTTTTTGTAAGGGTAGCCAGTATGCTTTACACTACAGCGACGAACCATGATTTAATACTTGCTAATTCTAGTCAGTGGCAGATGGTATTGGGGCAGAGACATCCTAATTAGTAGTACTTTAACATACAGTTTGCATCCAAGATAACATACATGGATTTAAAAGCTTTAATACTGGAAGTCAATGGCAGTTCTTATTGCACAAATTGATGGCCATTATTAGTGTACTGCATACTGCTCATAATATAATCTACTATTGTTTAAAAATAGCATGTGCTCATTATGTTACGAAATGCATTTGAAACATCTGCAACATGGCCATATTGTAATGTAATGGAAGCCCGTTAGTAAGTGTAAACCTCACTCCCCTGATCTCAAGAAGCGCACAAGAGACTGACACTAGAGGCTGTGGTCTTTAGTGTCCTTTTTAGCATGCCTGCCCTCAATGCCAGAAACGTTGGTTCGAATCCCATTCAAAGTGAACAAGATGAGTAGAGTTGAGGCGTTACACTACTGTGAGGCATAGGGCCTAGCACTGGGCAGGGATCCTCAAAACTAAAAAAAAAAAAAAAAAAATTTAGGTTTTGTGCTAAACTCTGCAGGGGAGTGGCCCTCAAGGGCTGGATTTGAGGAACTCTGCCATAGGATGTAAAATAGTTCATCCTGTGAAAGTGGATAGTTACATAATAACTATTGATCAGATGCAGGTCTCTTAGGTAGAGCTATATATTTACGGATGGTTAGCTAAGAACTGCACATATTATGTTTCACCACTAAGTATCTTCCTCTTGTAAAGTCTAATCTTTTTAGCACAGTCTTCAAAGCTTGTAAAGGATATTTCGTCAGTCCTAGAGAAAATATAATCAATAACATAACACACTTTCCTGTGTATACAGGTTTTGAAAGACTCTTATGAATGGCTGGCCTCAGGACTAAGACCTGAAAATGAAATAAAGGGTGAAGTCAGATTAGGCCTGAAAAACACTTGAAAACCTGCAGATCTGAAGGGCTTTCACTGACAAATGACGATAGTTATACGGCACAGTAGCCAGACAAGTTTTATGGCCATGAACCATGTCTCAGAATTATAATCGCAGATCTAAAGCATGTTTGACATTTTCCACTCACTGATTGTGTTTTTGCTTGTCTTCCCAACTTTTTTCACTTTTTTCTTTTTAATGACACAACGACAGTTTCAGCACCTGATGATTTAAGTGTTGCTGTAAAAAATTTTGTCTCAGAAAAGATCTGGTGCAATAATAAAAACAATATTTCAAGTGCATGCATGCTGTAAAGTCTCAAAGATGTCAAAGTCAGACCTGTCTACTCTGGACACATCTGGTACATCACAACAGTTAGTTTCCATAATCTATAACTTTGCTTACGGTAGTAGTGTCCATCGCCTGTTACACTGTAACACTTTAAGTTAATAAACACCCTATAACTATATTTCATATACTGCAAATCTATTCCAACCAGTATTCTCCTTTTTCCTTTGTCAGTCTATATTAAAATTACTTTACAAATATCATATTTTTAGATGATTTTCTTATTATTCCTCTTATTTTTTTTCTGGACAATAGGTGGCACTATTCTTATTATTTCAAGTTTAAAAAAAAATAAAAAATAACAATAACACATTTTCGAACTCCACATAGCATAGGCGGAGCGTGTGTACTGTAAGTCTTAGCCTTCCCCTGGCCAAGGGGTCTTGGGGCAAAAATGCCACTAAATTGGACAAAAATGCCCCTGCACAAACAAATTAAATCTATTACATCTGTTGCTAACAAAGTGTAAATGAATAGAAAGTGTCAACTGCGGCATTAAATTAAGATTTGCTCATGTATTTCATTTTAGGCGTTTTTACAGTGTTGCGCATTATAACCAATCACACACAACTCTTTTGAGTTTAGGAATGCAATGGCCAATCAGGGACGTTCAGATGAGTCATCACACGTTCGATGACTGAATTCCGCGAATTCTTTCATCACAAAAAACAAAGCGAAGATGTACGTAAAATGTAAGTAAGGGATTCATTTCACAGTGTGTACAGTTTCAGTGATTATAACGATTTTTTTATTTTTTTTTTTGAGAGAGAGTGCAATATATCAAAGTTAGTGATAATGTCATTTCTGTACATAATTTATTTGTCGTTTGAATAACCGTGGAACAGAAAAGTTATATATAATTATAAGCCTATATAATTATCCATTTCTACTGTTTTAATTAAAAAATTGTAATCACATTAAATGCAAATTCAGTCCCATTAAACTTAACTTTGCAAAAAGCAGTTAAAGATCATGCTGACAAAAGTTATCAAAATAATTCTGACATGTCCAAGCGCTGAAAAAATAAGCAAATTAAATGGTCTGATATTACACATTTTAACAAATAGACCCATATCTGCCACATGCAAAAATTATACAGAACAATACTTGATACACATAGATAGCAGAACATTTTGAGATGCTCACCAAGGCACATCAAATGTTGCTCATAACTCCACAGCTATACAGTCCAGTTAAAAATGGTTATGCATCTTAGGATAAACATTTTTTTTTTTTTCAGACTTGTCCAAGGTTTTTTATTTTATTTTATTTTTTTGTATCTTTTTTTTGCATCAAACTGGATATCCACTATCAAGGGATGCCCCTAACAAAACAAACATCACAAAACTTGGAACACATTAACAACAGGATATTCTGAGGAAACACAACAAATGTAATACATTTCTGATGCTCAGGAAGTAACAGCAATTTAATATAATCAGTTTGTATTTCTCCAAAATGCTTTCTGATCATTAAATGTTGCATTAGTTTTTATATATCCCAATGATATTGAAAACATCTTAAATCTGTATGTATTACTGTCCAACTGACAACTGAAACAATGTTATTATTCTGTTTTATATTTTACATATAATATAATACTTCAATAAAGAGACACTTATTTTTGAAGAGAGACATGGTCATTTTATCAATGCATGTTTCTGCATGACCCTGATAATAGTTACTCAGAGAAACTCAGATGATGTTAATAGTGTTCATCGTCTGTTTGATTGTCTTTAATTGATTTTTCCGTACATTTCTGTAAAGTTGCTTTGCAACGATTTGTATCGTAAAAAGCGCTATACAAATAAACTTGAATTAAAATTGAATTGAATTGAACTGGCTATATTTATTAATTTATAGTTTGTTTGTTTGTTTGTTATATGTCTGACTGTTACATCAAAGAAAGGTTGTGCACATTTGATTTAAAGTTCTTTGATGCGTCCAGTTTAGACATCTTCCAGTTGTTGCAGAGAAACCATCTGCATCGTCACAGAAACAAATCACGTCATCAGTGGTGAAAAATAATTAAAAATAAACCAAATGCCTAAATTTCTTGTTCTGATAAAGGTTCTACTATTAATACAACCTACCACAAATCTCACATCATTTAATCTGCAAAAAAAAATAAAAAATACTGCTGACAATTTGTGTACTGTATTTGAACCCAAGCATCTGAAAAATAAATGCATTTATTCTTTCTAATTGCCATCTTTTTTCTTCTTTTTCTTTCTTTTTTTTCAATTTTTTTTTTTTTTCATGTATGCTATTGTTAGGTTTTAATCATCATTTCTCACAGATATTTAACTTTCTCTTGCCTGCAGAGTGAGATGGTGTGTCACTTTTATCTGTTTGCATTATCAGTCAATATGAGCCACTCACTATATTTATTTACATACATCTTATAAAAACTAGAACCTGCGGGCACAAGAAGCTCGTCAACAGTGTGAATTGCCACAGACAGGACTGTGTCCCAAATCCCTTAGTTACGCAGTTATCTGTTTGTGCTGTTACCTACAGCGTTAATAACCCCATACAGCATGACAAGATTAAAAGGCTCACCGAAAGAGGCGCATACAAATATCTGCTGTTCAAAGGACACCACAAGTGGGTCACAATTACCGCCTCTGTTGTTCCTATCATTTATAACGTTTTCTTCATGATCGATTCTTTGAAGCATCAGATATCTCTTTGAAGCTTCTCTTTGAAGATATAAGTGCTAAAAATTCGGTATCACAATGACCTTGCCTTTTTATTATGACTTCAGAGATATTATGAAATTCCACTATGAATTAAAGTCATTTCTTCTTCTTTTTTTTTTTTTCTTTCATAAAACGTTTCACAAGGAACTGTTCAATTAAAGCACCTGAACTAGTGGAGTTTGATGTTAGGAAGCTGCTAAGCTAAAAATACAAAACATAAAAGTACCAGCACACACATTTTGGGCAGAATCATCTGATTTTTCATAAGAATTTTGCCATTACTTTTCAGTACTTTGGAATTCAAAATCATGTTAATTTATTATCAGCATTCTCTCACGACATCTTTTTAACGGATGTCATCTTTCACCAATGGGTCACATTATACATTGGACTTACATCCGTTTTATGATGTGCTGTATTCTTTCATGCCATTCCTATGAGGGTTTTCAAAGACACTGGATATACTGACTGTTGTAAAGCCCTTTTCTAAAATATAAAGTTCAATAGCTATGTCTGAATTGTTTCTGGCCTTTGATGCTACTGCTTTATTGGTTCCTGAAAGTCATTTAAATTTTATTCAAGTTAGGGGCTTATCTTAAATTTAACCTGTTCTTCAGCTTGAATCTCACATTGAACTACTGAGGTCAAAAAAACAAACAAACTGTATTAACAATGATAAAAATCATATCATGCCTCTGAACTGAAGCATGACTTAATTTTGTTTTACACATATTTACAGACACTTTGCTTGTGAGAAAAAGATGAGTGTAAATAATTTATTGAATCTGGGATATATATTTTTATTTATTTATTTTGAAGTGGTCAAATGCCAGTGACTGTGAAAATTGCATCTGCAAGTGTGTTTTAAGTCACTATATTACGTTTCCATAATCATTTTGAAGTCACTTCAGATTCCTATGTGATGCTAAAGCATTTGCTTATTCCCCTTTGAAGTAAAGCAACCTACACTCACAAAAACAAAGTATTTTAATCTGAAATGACTCCTAGAAATTCAATATATAGGGAGGAATAGTTGTCATTTAAAGAGCTGAATAGATCTGTCTTTTTTTTAAAGAGTGCCAAGACATTCTTCAAAGATTTTCACTTTTTCTTGATAGCTCTGTATAATCTGATCATTTGTTCACCAGCTTCATGATGGGCATCCTAGGATCTACCCCAATTCGTCCATTATAAATAAATAAATAGTGATAGTTAAAACTTTAGTTTTGCAAGTAAGCTCTTGAATTTTAGTACAAGGACAAGACATTTACATCAAGATCCATATTTGTCAATCTACAGCTATTTATCTTGTCAGTTTATTCACTATGAAATTTTTCATAATATGAATAATAATAAAACAGTATTATTCATTGCATCATTCAAATTGATAAACATGCATTTTGGCTTTCACATAAACATAAACAAACAAGTACACAAGGTTCCTTGCAATTGTAAAATGCAATAAATACATTTCACTACTGCATAATGCATTTCCCATTTTCACAGACAGAGAAAAAACATGCTCTGCGCATTTCTGTGTTGCCTGCACAGCATGGCAGTCTTACATGTCTTAGGGGATTGCTTTCATCTCACAGACATCTTGCAATACATTGCATCTCACAGAATAAGTCAAACTGGTGTTTAAGGAGTTGTAGGGGTGTCATCAGTTACTGTCATGGTGACTGTCACACTTGGGTAAACTGCCTCAAAGGCAGTGCAAGTAAAGAGTGGGCTCAGAGGTCATCGAAGTAGAGTTAGCCATGCTGGTCCGCCAACTGACTGAAATTCCATTACTGTGGGCAAGCTCAGTTAGACGTCAATGATCACTTTTTGTCCTGGAGGAACTCAGTCCAATCACAGGCCAGCAGTATATTACAACAGTGTTATCAAACTAAAGACCATTGCTGAAACTGAACCCTGTGTGCTATTTAATGTGTGTAGATAGAAATCATTGGACAAAGGAGTAATGAAACAGATCAATCATCAATCACAGCATCAATCATAGCCTTTGTAATGTTACTATGCAAACAGCACAAAGCCTATTATTAGCATGTCACTTTTACTCTGCCATCCCAATTGTTCTTATTTAAATTTGTTTTTTTTTATATAATACTTGTTTGTACTTTCATTATCTCACTACCTAAGCTTTGTCACAAGCATTTCAATGCCTCGTGCACATAATCTGTGCAACTGATACTTGTGAAACACAACTCTTGACTTGTGAAAGTTTGACTAATAAACAATATTTATATATTGTATTATTAATAATTTTAACGATTCATGTTTTTCATCAAGCATAAAACAGATTAGCATGGTAAAATGACTTTTGTTCATAGTGGCTCACAAATATTTTTAGGGCAGCACAGACACATCCCCAATTATTAGAAATGTTTGTAAACTTTTTGTAAACATTTTGTAAAATGCAGTTAACAATTTAAGAATCTGTGATTTGTTAATTCTCTTTAACCTTTATTTAATTGACAAAAGTACAAATAAATAATTTACAATGGTTTCACTGACCAACTTAATTGTATTTTGTAAATATTTACAAAAATGCAAAAAATAAAAAATAAAAAATGGCATGTTTACCACTCTTTTATCACTGTGTTTATCAACTGTCCTTTTAATTTGCAATCTTTAATTGTTTGAGAATTAAGGATACTAATTGTTAAGGTTTTGCAAGCAAAATTTTTGTCCAATCTTACTTAATACAAGACTTCAGCTGCTAATCAGTTAGTTGTTATTGTCTCCTTTCCATTATGGGCCATACATTTTCAATAGGAGACAGATCTGCTGGCTGGTCAGTCATATCCACATGTGTCTACGAAATCACGCTGTTGTAGCACATGCAGAATTAGACCTGGAATTGTATTGATCTAATAACCATGGACTTCCCATGAAAGCTGTCATTGTTATGGCAGTATATGTCTCTGTACAATACCAAGACAGTATATGCCTCCATGTCAATGGCACCTTCACACATACACTATTCCATTCACCCATACCGTTTGCTCTGCAGCACCTGGTGAAAGTCTGGATTGTCCTTTGGCCTTTGGACTGAGAATCTTTTCCCAAGAACAAGCTGAAGCTTGTCTTTTTGTCTATCTGAGATGAGCTCTGGCCCAGAGAACCCAGTATACGGTTTCACCTAACCACCACCTCCCATCCTCCAATGTGCATATCCTACACAGACACCATATTGTAAAGTTACCCCCCCCCCCCACCAAAATGAATGCTATGTCCACCCTGTCATGTTTATGTGTTTATGTCCACCCTATTGAGTCAAAGTGTGGACATTTTAGACCAAAGATGGGGTGGACATTTTGAGCTTCAATTAGAATATTAGCTTTCAACAAACTGTGACTAGCTAAATATGTCGTCTGGTTGTTGAAGACAATTTGGTATATTTAAACTTACATATTTTGAAAACACTGTATTCAGATCACTTCTGGCACATTTTATGGCGACAGGGTGGACATGCCAAGCTTTGGCAAAGCAAGCAAGCAAACTCATATGAAGAAAATTTGTCAACTGAAAAATCACCAACAAATTTCACCTCATTTGTTGAAATTCCTGCCACTGAAGAGACAAAAAAATCTGTTGTCCTGATGTCACTAAAGGGGATGGCCTTTTCTGAAAGGGGTGGATTCCCCAATACGACAGGGTGGACAACCATTCAAGGGACATGGACAAACTCTTCTTTTTTATTAAATAAAAATATAGTTTTTATTACCAAATGATCAGTACACTTAAATTTAATCTCTTATTTAACAAAATATTAATATAATGTATTATTATTATTATTATTATTATTATTATTATTATTATTATATGGTTTGACAATATTCTACTATCATTCAAATTTAATGAGCAGTGCTTGAAACGTAGCAAAATAACATGCATCCTATTACACAAAACTATAAAAAAATAAAATAAAAAATAAAAAAAATCGAGAAAATGTTATGAATATAAAAACTTGGACTAATATAACACACCCTTTCATAGTCATGTTATGTTATGTTATCATGGCAAATTAGTCATTTATTACAGGACACCAAAAGGCACCCTACAGGGATACTGACCCATAAATATATAAATAAGCTAATAGGCTATACTGTATGTTCTAAAAATCTAAACAATTCGGATAATAAGGTATCTCAAAATTTTCAGGTCTTTTGAAGTGCCCACAATAACACTGTGCACAACACTGTTGTTACACTGGCACAGCGTCTTCAAAGCTCTTATGAAATGCTCAATTAATTCGAAAAAACACAATGCAGCAACCACTATTTCTGCATCAGCTTTATAAAATCCATCACTTAACCATATCTTGCTCACATTCTTTCCTTTTTTTCCTCGTCACCACAGCAGATTAAAAGTGTTGCGCTTTAACATGAGGGGAAGGCAGGGCCTTGCGTAATTTACGGGGGCCATACGCAACTTGAGTAGTGAGTGTACAGTGTACAGACTCTGACAGTGGTTTTCTAAAGTACTCCTGAGCACATGTGGCTATATTTAACAGTGCAGCATGACGTTTCTTATGCAATGCCATCTGAGCGCTCAAATGTGATGCACATTCACCTGAGGTTTCCTGCCTTGCCCTACACAGACTAAGATTTCTCTGGATTCCCTGAATCTTTCCAAAACATTATGTATGGTAGTTGGTGAAAGAACTAAATTTTGTGATTATTGATTTGACCGAAACATGATCCCCTTACCTATTATCAATACACCTGCTTATTGTGGAATGTTTCAAAACAGTCTAACTTGGATATTCTATAAGCTTTTTTTTTTTTTTTTTGCCTCTATCCCACATTTTTAGAGAGTGTTGCAGCCATCAACATCAAAAGTTGTTTAGATTTACAAAATACATTTAAGCTGGTTAATGAAAACATTGGAAATAGTTTCTTTGTACTTTTTGTCAATTAAATAAAAGTTAAAGGAAATTAACAAATAGCAGATTCTTGATTTCACTGCATTTTACAAAATGTCTAAACTGTTTTAGAATTGGGGTTGTAAAATCCCACTTTCAAAAGCTATTCAAAATGGAGCTCTGATATTAAAAAAAAAAAAAAAAAAAAAAAAAAAAAAACTCTAAGATGGCAATTATAAATTGCATTTAATGGCATCAAGCAGAGACAGCTGCTTATGTACACAACACAATTTTGGAACAAATCTATTGAGTTCATTGTACTATACCTCCCTCCAGTTAGCAGATCTCAAGCCAGTATCGCACTATTGGGATGTAGAACAACAGATTTGCTGCTTGTATGTGCAACCAATAAATCTGTAGCAACTGTGAGAGGCTGTCATGTCAACATGGACCAGAATCTCTAAGGAATGTCTCTGGCTCCTTGCTGAATCCACGCTGCAAAGAATTCAAGCTGTTCTGGGGCCAAAGAGGCATCATGCGCAGCATTAGAAAGGTGTAGCCAATAAAATAGCCACCAAGAGCACGTATACAGTAATGTCCTCCAATGGGAACGATACCGATCGATGTAACGTTTTAGTTCGGTCGATGCAACCTGCATCTTCCAGGCTTCCACAGGTAGCTTGTAAGCGCTGAGGTATAAACTTTGTTTAGGGTGCACTGAACTATCTCATGGTTAAAACACTGCTATTTTTCTCAGCTTGCGCTGGGATTTATTGACAAGACAATTCATGCACAACACTGGGAATGAGCACAGTGGGAATTCATTTTCAAGCTGAGAAGGAAACTCCATTCCTTATCATTGCTGTGTGTCTGGCCACCAAGAAACAGAGGCAAATTCACAACAGACATCAAGCGACTCAAAGAGATATTTACGATTGTGCCATTGCTCCATGAATAGAAAGTCTTTTGGTTGGTGGATTGGAGCTGAGTGGGAAGTGAACTGGATTGTAAATCTCTGGAGCGGACAATCCCACAGCCATTGGCAGAGCAACAGACACCGTGTTTCATTCTAGCTAATGTCGCTGTTTAGTAATGTGGCCCAGGTGTTATAAACGACAGGCCATGCTGAGATTTATGCAACTGATTCCAGATCTCCCCGATGACCTGTTTTACCTCTTCTCTCAGCGTGTTTTCCCTTGTGATGCGCACTTGCTGATGCAACATAGGGGTCCAAAGCAGTCTTACATGCCATGTGGTTTTGCATGGTCTCAAAAGAATTAAGAAGATCTGATTAGCCTGTTGAGAAGTTATGACTAGCACTACTCCATGAGAGCAGTGCACAGTTGACAAGTAATACAGTGGTAACTTATTTTGCAGATTGGAGATTTTGAGGATAAAATATGTTTTGTTGTCTTTGAAGCTTGACCAAAGTAGTCAACTAGACAAAGAGAAGTAAATAAAATAAATAAATAATTTCATGTAATAAAATAATTAATTTTAAATAATAAATAAAAATTTCAGTCTGTTTGATAAAGCATATTGAATGCCTTCAGAGAAATTCAAAAATATGGTGCTTGATATTTGCTTGCATATTAGGAAGAAAAGAAAACATATTACAACCACATGTAATTGCATCTTTATTGACTATTAGCAGTAGTGTAATTGTGTCTATAACAGGCTACCTAGACTAATTATCAGGCTAGCTTTCATAGTAAGTCCTGTTCTGATGAGCAGTATGATTGGGGATCATGCCAGCCAATCAGAATTTATAGATGAACTGTCCCATTAATGCAACTATGTTGCTTGGAACTGACTATAGCTTCTTGACAGTGAAATCATCTATTTCCAGTTTTATTCAGAAGAACCTTTTATTTTAGAAAATTACTGTAACGCTTTGACTCATGTGACGTATTGCATCAATCATACACAATCCTCAAATGTGCAATCATGCAGATGTTTCTGAAAGGACATGGACCACATCCAACCTTTTAAATTTCAATGAATTTTGTCTAAACGATAAAACAGGGACTTGATTTATGCAATAGTTCACAAGTTTAAGTACTGCTACTAAGGACTGCAGAAAGGTTGCCCCAGTTGGGAATGAACCCTGGGCACTTGGGTCAGTGGGACCAAGCTACTGTCTTTGTCATTTCCTCTGTGTGAAACAATGCAGCATAATCAGGCTGCTGAGTCTCACTCAGCACAGCAGAGGTGAGACACTACTCTTTTGTGTCAGACTGTGTGTGCAGCTCTCAGACAGATAAGATATTCGTGGTCTGTAAAACAGCTTTAGCAAAGTTCAATTAGATTGTAATTAGACAGTCAATTAAGCTTTTCAAAATGACAGCAAAAGAACTGGAATTTTTCCATTAATGGATTTGCTGAATGAACTGACCATAAACCAGGAAAAACACCATTGTGAGAGATAATGTCCTTCACTTGACATCAGGAGCATTGCAACCTGTTCAGCAAATGTTTCTGTTTAGAGGTGTATAAGGCTGGTTTGATGTAGCCCATAAAACAAATATTTGTGGTTTCATATGGGTTTGAAAATCGTTTATACAGTTTGTACAAATTCATAAATGAATGTCATGCTGTGTAATCATTAAGTTCATAATATAATCATAAACAACATAATAACAACATTTTTTCCTGACTCCTTAAGTGAACATATCTCATACATTTTTTATTTTATTTTTATTTTTTTGTATATACTGTATATTTTCCAGGTAAACACATTATTACATAAATTATTAATTTAATAATATATAAATAATAATAATAAATTCTCCCTTCATGTTTCAACCACCTACTGCACATATTCTGAATGACCATATTCTACAATCCTAATCTTACCCAATACCTAAACTTAACAACTACCTTACTAACTATTAATAAGCAGCAAATTAAGATTTTATTGAGGCAAAAGGGATAGTTCACCCAAAAATTAGACTGCGTTTTACTTTCCCCCAAGGCATCCTAGGTGTATATGACTTTCTTCTTTCAGACGAATCCATTCAGAGTTATATCAAAAATTGTCTTTGATCTTTCAAGCTCAGTTATTTCAGGCAGCGGGTGTTGCATTGCTTCAGTTCAAAAGACCTGAAATAAAAAGCGCACTTCGATAAAAAAAGTGTCTCACACGGCTTGGGGGGTGGGGGTGGGGGGGGGTTGGTGAACAAAGGCCTTCTGTAGCGAATCGATGCATTTTTGTAAGAAAAATATCTACATTCAAAACGTAATAATCACTTGAATCTAGCTTGCACCACAGTTGTACAGAAGCAGTTCCGGAGCATGATGTATGGGGTCAGCGTTGCACATGCGCCAGTGAGTCTTGTGAAAACCGATGTTTGTAACAGAAGCCAAGGAAGCAAAGTTTCCTTACTTTGGCAAAGGTAAACCAGTCACTCTTGGCTTATATTGAAATCCTCCGACATTCTTCTTTACAAATCCCTTCTGAGCGGTGCATGTGCTTCCTCAGGAACTGCTTCCATTTACAACAGTGAGCACAAGCTAGATTAAAGTGATTATTACATTTTGAATATGGATATTTTTCTTACAAAAACACATTGATTCGCCACAGAAGGCCTTTGTTCACCCCCTGGAGCTGTGTGAGACTCTTTTTTTTTCTTTTTTTATGGAAGGTCGCTTTTTATTTCAGGTCTTTTGGACTGAAGCAATGCAACAGCCGCTGACAGAAATGATAGAGCTTGAAAGATCAAAGACCATTTGTAATATAGCTCCGACTGGATTCGTCTGAAAGAAGAAAGTCATATACACCTAAGATGCCTCAGGGGTGAGTAAAATGCAGCCTAATTTTCATTTTATTTTTAATGGTTTGTTAATGGTGATAATTGGGCCTTAAAATAAAGTGTGACCACTTTTTATTTATTTATTTATTTTCAGTGTGGCAAGGTGCATTATTCTGCTGAAAGAGGCCACTGCCATCAGGAAACACATTGCCATGAAGGCATGTATGTATGTGCACACTAAGAACACCCCACAAGACTGTTTGGAGTTGCTATAGCTATCACTATTTGACCCTGGTCACTCTGACCTTTTTTGGAAAATTCAAGAACTGACTGTTCACTTGCTGCCTCGTCTCGCGTTGCCAGACCTTTAGACTGATGACTGGAGGTCTGTAATCCATGGCAGCTTTCATTGGCCAAGGCCCGCCCATGAGGCCAATAACAGACCAGTGTGTAAAACTCTCAGGCTTATTTTAAAGATTCTATGCCGTGAACTTTAAATATTTCACATACTTTTGAAAATCCAGTGTTTAGTTGATCCTGATAAGCACTCGTCATCACAGTTGTAAACACGACAGCTTTCTTCTTTCGTGAGGGGGATTGGCATCACGGCATCTTTGTTTCCCAGCAGAATGTTAAAGAACAAGACACACACATCTACCGGAAATCCCGTATAATTCAACCAATCTGATGACGACTTTGAAACTCCTGAATTGTTTCCACTTTTGTGTGCCATATGCATCAGACGTTTAGCCAACGGTCCATGGGCATGATGTCTGAGGCTGAGATTACTTGCTGCCTAATATATCCCAACCCTTGACAGTTTCCATTGTAACAACATAATCAATGTCATTTACTTCATCTCTTCTCAGTGGTTTTAATGCTGCGGCTTATCAGTGTATAAATCATCTTTCAAGACTGTCAATTTATAACTGCTTATTTCTCAGTCAAGCTATAGGTAAGCAGCAGACAAGACAACTGACCCCCCCCCACCCAACAACTGTATTTTTGCTGAGGACGGTTGCAGCCTTTTTTCATTGTGAATGATGCTCCATTGTATCTGTCAACACTTAGAGCATCTCTGCTCTAACAGAGACCGATGTTGTTCACCAAGGATTGTTGCTATAGAGGGAAAGACCCTAGGGTTAAGTCAACAGCAGGATGAGCCACACATGGCATTTAAAACAGCATGATCAGTAGCTCTTCAAGGTTGATGGAACTAAATATGCCGTCCTGCAGAAGTCAGGCTTGACATGATCACAGTCAGGCCTGCTAATGTCACTCTTTTAAGGAAGCTCACTTATCTGCATGTTCGCCATTAGCCCACATCTAGCTGATATGAGTAAGCGCCCTGCCAGCTAAAAACAGTGTTGCATTGTGCTGCTCTCATGAGTGTGTTGTCAAGGTGCTTTAGTTCCTTGTCTCCCGGTACTGACAGTAGCATCAGACCTCTATCTCCACCCTGTGTGATGCGCCCGGCATCCAAAGCCAAAAAATACACAATTGAAAAGAAGATGAAAAGGTACATTGGCAAAGCAGGAAACAGTCTGCCTGCACCTGATTTTAAGCAATCATATTTGTCTTCCCTTTTCAAAAAACACAAGTGTGTTATATTTCAAACACACATCAGCATGAATTAGGAAGCCCATTACCTGTACATACAGTATTCATAATATTGCCTGATTAGATGCATGTCTAGGCTAAAAAAGTGATTCTGCTGCAATATTCCGTAGTGTTTTGACTCAGACGCGCAAATATGAATCATGTCTTGGCATGAAAGCTCCATAATCAAGCTGCAGCACTGATAAATAGCTGAAAACATTGTATTTTGTCTTTTTATTTAATCTATATTATACATCCTTAAAACAAAAAGAAACTATAAAAACTTGTTTTCAGGAAACATTGGCATTACATTACAACATTGGCATTTTTCTTCTTGCTTTAAGCATAAATCCCTCTAAAGTTTTTTTTTGTTAAATCAGTATTAATAGATGGAAAGAACACTATCTTGTGATCTTACTGATCATATTTTCATACACAACAACTATTTCTGTAATGATTCCAAGCTCCACAGACATGTTTATTTTTCATGAACAAGCATTTGAGATAGAAATTGACAAAACCATTGCCTATGGGATGTCTTGCATATTCTAACTCAGTGAAAGGAACCGCATGAATCTTATTGAGAAACCAACAGACTTTGATTGTTGCCAAGAGGCATATCATATCATGGTTTGGCATGGATACATGGGAAAAGCTGATAACCTTTTCGCTTATCATCTCTATTATAAAGCCTGGATGAGCAGCACTGAAAGCTGTTGTAAAATACAGATAACTACAAACCTGTGACTGCATATTCTATATTAATGCATCATGTTGCTTGGCAACTGTAAAGTCCTTCATTAAGACAAATGAACTATATTAGTTGGCAGAAATAATGTTTTGATTCTGATTATTATTATTGTTATTTTTTTTTATCATATTGCTGTCAACATTGTTTTACTAAATTAATAAGCCATTTATTTTTTTTAACAAAGTGCTAAATCCAAGAGTCACCATGGAAATGCAGGGGGATCCTTGAAGGTAAGCAAAAAAATAATAAAAGTAACGTAAAGCATAATGCTGTGGTACACTGAGACATGAAGAGGCTTCAGTACTGTGAAAAAACTTATTTGTTAGGAAACAGCTTGATAATTAATGAGTTGACAGCCTGTCTGCCAATCAACTGTGCACCACTAAAAATTAATTTTGGATTGATCAATTTTAGAGTTTACAATAAAAACTGTTTTATAAGAGAAGTCACAGAAAAATTTCTCACAGGTGGGATTCAAGTTGAGGGTTTTTTTTTTTTTGTTTGTTTTTAAAAGTAGAGCTGGGGAAGTTGATGTCATTCCATCTCTAGTGACACTGGGCTTTTTTCTTCTTTTTTTTTATTGCAATCTGGGCTCTAAGTACATATTGCCACCTACTGGGCAGTTGTGCATTTTTTTTCCCATTCTTCAGGGATAGCTGATGCTATAGGAACAGTACTATACCACAGTGCCATACTACAAAGTGACTGCCAGTTTATGAGCCCATGAACACTGTAGTTGCACAGACTGACATAAATGAAGAGCTCACACTCATATAGACAAACAAAAGATAGAAACCAGGAATCAGATAAATATCCAAAACTTTGATAACATGTACGGAGGAGGCCTTACACGCTGCCATGCAATTATCTTTCAAAGATGCATCCTTAGGTAATGCCTAAGAAGCAACACCTCTAGTAGAGTGTGCTCAAATACCAAGAGGCGAAGATAACTCATAAAAAAACTAAACAGCATTTTTCACCTAATGCAACATCCTGCTCCGATCAGAATCTTCTCTGATTGGAATCTCCCAGGTTCACCTGCTGGGGATGTGTACCACCCTTAGCTACAAAAACTTGTTTTGAGTAGAAAGAGCCTTGCTAATCTTTATGGTGCAAGAGCACAATTCTCCTTGCCTGTTTAAATACAAAACTACCAACACGTTGTCTGTTCTCACATGTCAGTCCAGAAGGCCCAAACGAAGTGGCTTAAGACAGAAAAACTGCTATCATCTCCAGGCATTTCATGTGCCACTTGAGATGATTGTCCTCCAGACTCCATAGACAAGGCATGCTTTGTGAAACCCCACCCCAAACTACTAACGAGGGCTGTCTTGCTAAGACAATTTCGCTCTAATTAAATGTGTCAAAAATTGGGGATGACCAACAGCAATTATAAATGATGATGCCAACAGGGTCAAACTCTGTGACTGTTGATCCATTCAAAGAGTCCCACATCACAGAAGGTATCAAAAATAAATAAATAAAAATAATAATAATAATAAATAAAACTTTCTTTTAGGTTTAGCCTCAACCTGGCCTCTGTTGATAATCAAGAACCAAGTCTTGAAGTCGAATTACCAACTTCTCCGACCACCTTAGAATCAGCCATTCATTGAGGTAGTTTAATTTCAAGAGAAGCATCCAAGTCCAGGTCAATAGGAAGAACCCTGAACTGATAATCGTTGCTGAGTCTCTAGATGATCTAAAAATGGAATATGCATCTTCTGTTCGAGACAAATTGCGTTTCAGTGTCAGCATTTGGAAACTGAACATCCTGAGCATGAAGTTTAGCAGATGTGTAGGAAACGCCACAAACCCCGGTCCAGACAATAATGTCTGTAAAAATTTTATTCCTCTGGAAGGAGGTGCTTCCTGTATGGCTCCTTTCTCCAACAAATAATGAATGTCTGGCTCAACACAGGAGCCTCCTGAAAAATGGGCACTCAATTGAAGTGAGGTTGGCAACAGCAAATGGATAGTATATTGCTGTACGGTGTATAGAAACCAGCCAGACGCATTTGGTATAAGTTGCAACACTCAGGCTCAACACTGGATCCCAAATCCCTAGCTCATGCATATCTTGACAGTTGCAGAACTTGAACGATGGGGGATAGCCAATTGTCCTTCTTTCCTCTTAAAGAAGATAAGCCTTGGACGAACCACTTAAATATTATATATACTTAATTATTATACTAATTATATGACCATATTTCAATTATGACAACCCTTGTAATAGTTTGCCATGGTATTGGATATGACATTGTTAATGTATTTGGTTATGTTGGAATAGATCTGCTAAGCTACTGTTGATTATTGTTCCTGCTGCAGAACAAGTACAGAGACTTGCTGCTGCCAATATATCTACAGGTAAGCTACTGTATGTAAGACATGCTGCTGTTGCACATATAGCATACAGTACATGAATTAACACATGCATGTGCTAAATACCTCTGAAGAAAATTAACCCTGAAACATAACTCGTGTATAAATTCAGAAAATAAGCTAATTGAGGTTATCCATTTACTTATTCATTTAATGTACCCGGGAATGTTGCATAACCTTTTTCCTGAAAAAAAAAAAAAAAAAGTTTACAGTTACACTTTATTTTATGGTGTTCATGTTACATTACTATACTTGCTATAGTAATAACAGTAAATTATGCATAATTACAAGCAACTAACCATAAACCAAACCCTAAACCTATAGTAAGTACATGTTGTTAATTAATATTACTTAGCACTTATTTATGCATTTAAAGGGGAAGATGTAAAGTGTCAAATAAATTGTAATATGAAAATATGCTTAGACTCCCTCGATTATTCCATTAATAAAAAGGAGTAAAATACATTTGCTGTATCTATGTATATATGTATGCATGTGTGTATTGATTGATTGATTGATTGATTTTAGAGCCACTTCATAGCTTCAAGTTCATAGCTTTTTATCCTCAAGGTACCATTGATGGGTCATTTAAACCAGGACATTTCACTGTGCAACTGCATTTTAATAGCAGCTCATCAATTCCAGCTGAGGAGCATCAACCAAAGAGGTCCAACTTTATATTATGACCTGTAGGGGACTCCAAGCTTTACAAATTAGAGGAACGCCCTTGTATTAGAATCCATGAAAATTAAAGAAGAGATTGACAGGTAAGTTGGTTTAATACTACTCTTGTTATAGAACTGCCACAGTCTGTTTACATCATTCTTTTTTGGGAGCAATTTTTGGGAGCTTTTTCTACATGTACATATATTGCCAGAAACACAAAAGTCTCCTAAAACTCTTCTAAGCATTACATTAGAAAGGGATCAAGACAACAGAAGAACCTCTGAAAAAGTAGGGTAACTACAGCCTGGCAGGGGAGCTCTAGAAATGAAAAATAAAGCAAAATGTATTTGTATGGAAATAGCGCTGTCCTTCAACAAGCAAAAATCTGATTATTTTCATGCTTCTTGCGCTTTTTTGGGGATCTGCACAAATCCCATTTGACGTTTCCTTTCTGCAGGCAACCCTCTCCCTCCCTCCGCTTGTGGCCCAGAGATGGTGCGAAGCGGTATCTTATCACATGCCCATTCGACACAAACACCCGACCACTTCTTTGGGGCTCATTGATCCTTCAGGAAGTCCATCCAACTTTTTGCTCAAGATGAGGCATTTGCATGTGAATGAAGAGGCTTGAAATTTGTGAAAGCAGCCATTGATGAGAACGCTCATAGAAGGGGACGTTGCCCGTTCACCCGTCACTACTGGGTTCCCATTTGTGTGAAGCTTTTGCTGCTAAAAGCCTCACATATCACTCTGAATAGTCTCAGTAGTCCAATCTCTCCACTCATTTTCACAATGATGTTTAAATCATTTTTTTCCTTCTTCTTAAAAAAGCTGAGACAACGATTTCAAGCATCACCTTTCCTTCACCAGCTATAAAGCCCTGACATGGTTTGCTGTAAATATGGTATATATTTTCATATACAAATCTTGTATTTTCTATAGGTCAAATGGTAAATGGCAAAAAAAGTTTGTTTGTTTTTTGGTGGGTTTTGTTGTTGTTGTTGTTTAGTGCAGGACTGGGTGAGTCACTGTAGCTATGTTTCCTTCACCCTAGTTTTATGTACATTTTGAAGTATTGTATCATAAACAAGTTATGGAAACACCTAATTTAGAAAAAAATTTAATTTTTAAAAATCCCTTAATTAGCAAAAAATTCTTAAGTTCGCTTGAGGTGGTTTTTGACTTGCAAAAAGAGAATGTAAATAATAAGTTATCTAGTTATCTATCTAAAGAGAAATCTAGGTTGTCACTACCACCGTCATCCCCTCAAACATCTTGATGGAAATGTTTTTTTGTTTTTTTGTGAACTTTGAATAGATTCACTTCACGTTTGGATGAGTCATTTTATCAAAGGCATGGAAAAAGGAGGATACTAATAACAAATGTTTGTTATAATGATAATCTTTCTAAAATAATCAAGAACAATTTAGAGCAAAAACACTAAATGATGTCAGTCCCCTTTCTGGTCTATGTATCCCTGCCTCTGCAATTATTTTTATCTTCAGTGGGTATGAAATAATAATAATAATAATAATAATCTCCCTAGGTGATACTACGGTCGCCATGATTTTGCCAAGTAAGACATGTTCCTGGATCAACATTACTGTCCAGAAATATAGACTTAACCCAATCCCTACCCCTAAACCTAACCCTACCCATAATTTATTCCTAAATTAGTGGGAAATGATAGCTGATTTACAAGGGTTTAGAAGCACCTAACCCTGATTTTAAGGCTAAAACTGATATTTCCTGAAAAGTTATATCTCAATTCTGATTGGTTGATTGGAATGTTATTCCAAGATCAACAAGGATGTTGATCCAGGAACATGTTGTACTTGTTGAAATCATGCTCACCGTGATGCTACCCCATCAACCACCAACAAAGCATATAAAATTCCAAAAATAAAAAATATTTATTATTAAGTAAAATACTGCAACATGACAATACAAACAACAATAAAATCAGAAATAGACTGTAACTGTCAGCGCTCCCTCTTAATATAGACCGTCTGGGTTTCGTGATCCTAGTTCATGCATGCAGGACTTTTCAGAAAGTCAGCGCGTGTAATAGTATGAGAAAAAACAATGATTTTGCTCCAAACTTACTCAAGTGTGACCTAATACAGATAATAAACTGACAAAGTTTACATTTCTTCGAAGCACTGACTAAAAACAGATGGAAGCAAACGCGATTGCATATGTATAGGTTTGTGTCACGTTATTCTATTCAAAATAGCATTAACTCCCGATTGATTTGCATTCCTGGCAGAAATAAGAACCATTAGTGTTACTGTAACCAAGTAGCCTGTTATCATAAATAGTGGTCAAATATCGAAGCTAATCTCAAGGTCAAATCAGAATATTTACTGTAAAAATGTTTCTGAAACAGCTATATATTTAAAGCTCCACTGTTAGTTTTGATATATTTGTGGTTTGTTCACAAATTCCACCCTGTATATATATATATACACACACATGTATATGTATATATATATATATATATATATGTGTGTGTGTGTGTGTGTGTGTGTGTATATATATACACACACATATATGTAACTTTCAAAATAAATGCCTTTGCAATGAAGAAAAAATTAAAAAAATAAAGTTATTTTTATAAAATAAATCATGATGTTAACCAATTAACAGGTTTTTAGCATAGCATTTTTGTAGTCTTTTAATATTAAAATGACAATGACTTTTTTTATTTTGCATTATTCATATTCTTAATGTTTTTTTGTTGTTGTTGTTGGTTTCTCTGTCTATGAAAAAAAAATTATTTGTTGTTGACGTACAGAAGGCTGTGTAGTTGAGGAAAAACTGCCTAATAATAACCAATAATATCCTAGCCTAACATGTTTCACTACCTCCCGATCAAAACAAATCCTCATGAATAAAATCAAATCAGACTTTAAGATTATTTCCCACTGATTATCCTGTTTCAGTTGTAAATGTGTCACATTACTGAAGTTAAATGTGTTCAGTGTGTTCAAGTCACTTTTGAAAGAAAGCCTTTACCAGTAACATAAAATGTAAATATAAGGGATCACACACCTTTTGGCCAACAATATTCCAGGACTATTGCAATGTTCCATACTATATGCACAATTCAACTTTGCTGCAGCATGGATCAACCTGCTGGTTTGTCTGGCCAGAGGAGAACTGGCCCACCGACTAAGACTGGTTTCTCCCAAGGTTTTCTCTCCATTCTGTCACCGATGGAGTTTTGGTTCCTTGCCGCTGTCGCCTCTGGCCTGCTTAGTTGGGGACACTTACTTTCTAGTGATATCGTCAACTTGATTGCACAGATACTATTTAAACTGAACTAAGCAGGACAATGACATCACCGAATTCAATGATGAACTGCCTTTAACTGAAAATTGAGTGTTTACTATAGTCTTTTTGCATTGACACACTATCTTCCTATATGATACTGTATTGTTAAAAGTGCTATATAAATAAAGTTGACTTGACTAGATAACTATTAATATATATATTAGAGACTGCAATCACAATGTGATTCTTTTTTTCATATTCCTAACCCTAACCCTAACCCATATTCAGAAGTTTTCATAAAATAATAACCCTAAAATATACATTAAAATTGTTGTTCATTATTATGATGTTTCATCAAATGCATCAATATTTTGGTGAGTGAAGCACACAATAACAATTTCTGAATGATCTGCGGTAAGTCACAATGTATTACTTCTACATGGAAATATTTCAAACTGCCATTAAGCTGATCCAAGACATTAATTCCAAGTTTTAGATGTGAGCTAAAGTGGTACTCTGTGCCCTTTAGAGTTTTATCTGAAGTTTGCATATGTGTGTTAATGACACAGTCTATTCTGGTGTCTACAAAATTCCACCAATATTCTCTTTAAAGGTCTTTATAAAGGTTAACTATACAGTTTTATAACCAATCCACTTAAGGAGTCCATTAGCACAGCAACATCACCACATTACTGCCTGACAATCATTAGATTCTTAATTAATTCGAGCTCTCCCATGGACATTTGTGAACCCTTTTTGGTTAAAAAGGAAAATTACTCTCCGTGACTTCACAAAACTTTCTCTCCGTAATTATGTTGCTAATAGGAACCAAAATAAGAAAATTTAGACTATTTCAAGACCTCTCTCTTAAAAAGGTCAATCATTTAAAAAAGGAAGTGTGCAGGGGTCTCTTCTTAATAAAATGAATTATGTAAAATAATTCTGTAAGAAGAGAGATGAAAGGTCTTCATATCGTAATGATTTATGTTTGTTTAAAATGAATGATTAGAGTTACCTTAAAATGTACTTCAATTAGACCTTGCTACTGTAATTGTCGTTTCTGTTACGAAAAGGAAAGACCTTTATCATGTAACTGCAGATTTATTCATTGTTGCATATACAGCAACTACAGAAGTACCTAGACACTTGATACATCTGAATGTTTGCATCAGAAAACAACAAAATATATATTTAATAATTTATGAAATCAGTTCCCCTAAGGTAACACCGGCACATATCTACATACCAACATATCAATCCTGTGATTAACCCTCCAATCTATTAATATAATTTCCAAAATAATATTCTAACCATCAACCTATCAATCTATCCATCAGCTCACCAATCCACCCATCAACTTGCCAATTTAACAATCTACCCATCAACTTATCCTAGTACAACTTACCTGTTGTAGTGATATTTGCTTTCGACAACCTAGGGAGGCAAAATAGTGTAGTAATGGGTACTCGCGTCACCAATGACTTTATGATATTTGGATCACATGTCATTTTAGGTGTGGTTATGAGTACATCAAATAAGAAAGATTGGTGTGATCTCTAACTTGTAGAACCTCTTCTGTATCATCAACACAAGGAAGACACAAGTGTAATAAATAGATTTTATTAACAAAAGATAGGTAAGAGTAATCAACAACTACTAAATGAATACCATAAATTAAATGGGAATAAAATACAAAATATGCATAAAATGTAAGTGATTATGTTGGGTGTTGCAATGTCAGAGCTACGTTATCTGGAAAGATAAACTGTTGCTACTCTGAAAGAAATAAGGTGAAGAACCCTATTATGCATCAAACAAATACATGAAAGATTTGCTATAAACTGCAATAAGCTATATAATATCTAACGTAAATTAGAAAAATAATTTACTGATAATATCTAACAATGCCAAGGTCTCTGGAAGAGGTTTGGATAAGTGATATTTACGTTCTCTGTGGTCGAGTGAGCAGTCCGGTAGTGGTGACTTCATCCACTGGTTGTGCTGGTAGTAATGCAGTGGGGAAAGGAGTAGGAATCAGTTTCAACAGCATTGAACACGAAGTGCTGGAGGATGCTGATCTCATAGAGCACCAAGGGTCCTAGAATCTGGAACATGCAGATGTGACCCTGGAGCAGGTGCAGAAGGTCCTTAGCCTGGAACACGCAAGCAAAGGTACCTTGGAGTGAAGGTTTGCTTGCCGGAGCTTAACCTTGTTGCAGATGTCTGTGTGTCTTCTGCCTCTCTGGGCTAGAGACTCAGAACTTGGTCAATCCATTTTGTCTCTCTAGGCTGGAGACTCAGGACGTGCTGCATCTGTTGTTGTCTTGCTGGATGAAGACTCTAAATGAAGTCTGAACGTAGATTATCTCTTTCCTCGGAGGCTGGAGGCTCAGAACATGGTTGTATCTGTTGCTGCCTCAAAACTGGAGATTTAGGACTTGGCATCTGTTATTGCCTCTTCCCTCACGGGCCCAAGGCTCAGAATGTTGTTGATCTGTTGCAGTCTCACCTTCACATGCCGGGGACTCAGAACAGTTGTTGATCTGTTAGTGTCTCCTGGATGTGTCAGAGACTCAGAACCGAGGTTGATCTGCTATCATCTCACCCATGCACGATGGAGACTCAGAACTTGCTCTGTTAGTGTCTTTTCCCTGACAGGACTCAGAATCAGAACAAAGTGTAGCTGTTGTTGCCTCTTCCCTCACGGGACTCAGACTCAGTTCAAGGAGTGTCTTTTGGGAAGGTACATTTATCTCTTTTCGATGAGGAGGAGATTGCAGTCTGGCACTTCTCCATTTCCAGGCTGTGATTGGCTGTTTCAATCAGAGTGGGGGGGGGTGCACGGTGCACGGTGTGGCCCACCCTTCTTTCCTCCTGTGGAACTTATTTGCATAGTCCAAACACACATTCAGAGAAGAGTCACTAAAGGTTTACCAATGTATTTTGTACCAAAGGTCTTCTTCTTGCCCTCTAAGAGGTGTCTGGCTGTTGTCCTGGCATATTTTCTGATGGCTTTGGACAGTTTGCTTATGTTAGTCCACCAAGATCCAATCAAAATGTAGCAAACCGTTGTCCACTATTGTAGTCAGAGAGGGGCCCCGCCATAAACTGAGCCCTGGAATGTGCTGTCCACTACACTGCCAATTAGGGGTGTGTGATGTTGACAAAAATATCTCAATATTTTTGTGATGTTTACGATAACGATAATTAAACAATAATTTACTTTTGTGTTTTTATGCTTGTACCTTGGCTGGTTTAGGCCTGTCATAAATATGACACTTAAACTACCAGTATTTTGCAGCAAGTCCCTGTCTTAATGAGTGATTCATTGAATCATTCATTCAAACGATCTGTTCAAAACAGCTAATTCAGTTAGAAACAAAGCAAGTGGCTGTTGTCACGATCGCTGCCGGAAGGAACATGGAGCCGTGGATAATCGAAATAGTCTTTAATAAATCCAAAAACACAGGGTATATTCACACAGGGAACTGGAGAAGACACATGAACACAACAAAGCAGACCCGACAAACACGGACTGAACAGACATGAACCTAAGTACACAACTTAATTTGGGAACAACAAGACACACCTGGAATCAAATTGACAATCAAACACATGGGAAACTGGGCCATAGAGGGAAAAACACACAGATACATGTCCATAACCCTGACATATCCTCACACTGTAGAAACAACTGGGAGGGGGGAGGCACGTGTGGGAACTGGGAGGAGGCTCAGAAGGAGGCAAACAGAGGTGGTGACCTTGGAGCAGGAGGAGCCAAGCAAGACCCAGACCACAGCCATGATGGGGACCTACAGTGGAGCCAACTGAGGGAGGAGTCATGGTGGAGGAAGGGCTGATGACTCCAGGGTGCCAACCAATGGCGGCAGAGCAGGTGGCCGAGGAGCCCGAGACAGAGGAGCCCTGAGGCGAAGACGGAGAGCCGATGAGCCAGGGTGACGGAGAGGATCCGGAGGGCCAAGGCGGAGCAGATGGCGCTGGGGACTGTGGCAGATGCAGGGATCCAAAAGGCCATGGTTGAGCAGGAGCTACAGAGGACTGACGAGGAGCTGAAGTGATGAAGGAGTCTGACAGAGCCAGAAGGACTGAGGGACGAGGCACAGCCGGAGGAGTGTAGTCCAGAGGCACAGGATGGTCAACACTAGACCAAGGCGGAGCCGGAGGGACGAGGGAGCCTGGAGGAGCCAGTGGACTGATGGGCCACAGTGGAGAGAAGGGAGTTAGGAGCCATGGTGGAGCTGACGGGTCCACTGTCAAGGCAGAGTCCGGGGCTTAGAGGCTGGAGGCAGAGTCAAGGGAAACTCCAGCCATGGTGACGCTGGAGGATGGTAGTCCCAAGGAGATTGCACCGTGCTGATGGTGGACTGAGGGCGAGCAGAGGGGCTGCCAGACGACAGCAGTGGAGGAGGCAGGAGAGGGTGGGTGGGCGGCCATTTGTTACCCTCCGGGCTTAACTTGGGACCGGGAGCCCTCCCAGGGCTGGACGTGGGAACAGGAGTCTTCTCTGGGATAGAAATGGAGACAGGAATTTTCTTTGGGCTAAACTTGGGGACTGGGTCTCTCTCTAAACTGGACTGGGAAACGGGAGCCCACTCAGGGCTGGACGGGACCAGCAGGGATGAAGGAGAGAGGAGAGGGGCAAGTTGGGTTCCACCTCAGTTTACCAGTCTATAAGCTCCCCCTTAAAATCCAGCAGTCCCAGATGCATAATCAGCTCACCCTCAACCGTGGTGCAGTGTGCGGAGCTTCACTCCATGCTCTCTCTGTCCATGGCATTCTCCCTCATGGCGGGCTCTGTTGTCGGCTCTCGCACCTTGACTGAAAGCAAGTGGCTGTTATCATGATCGCTGCTGGAAGGAACACGGAGCCGTGGATAATCAAAATATTCTTGAAAAAATCCAAAAACACAGGGAATATCCACACAGGGAAATGGAGTAGACACACAAACACAACATAGTAGACCTGACTAACACAGACTGAACAGATTCTAACTTAAGTACACAATTAAATTTGGGAACAACGAAACACACCTGGAATCAAATGAACAATCAAACACACAAGAAACTGGGTCAGGGCAGGCATATGGAGTGATAAAATGCACAGATACATGTCCATAACCCTGACAGCTAGTCCATATAAATTTAGTGATAAAAGCAGTTGCAAATGTTGTACAAAATAAATACACTCATCTTAAAATCATCTCAAAAACACTGTTTTACTACCAAATTGTATGTAATATCTAAATATTATTGATATTTAACATACATTGGAAAGGTTTCTGTGACCTCTTGTGAGATCTCCGCAAAACATCTTACAATTTATTTCCAGAACATGATGCATGATTGGATACGCTAAGCCTTGAATACTGGTCAGGAGTGTGGATTTTGTGTGTGTTAAGGGCACTTTGGCACTTTTAAGACCTGGGACAGTCTTGCGCACTTAGGACTTCCTGTCGTGTGCATGTGCTTTCAAGAGGCCAAAACCACAAGTGTGGGTATTTGGACAAGGCATTTATGAATGGATTATTGAATCACTTAAATTATTTGTTCAAAAACAGATTCATTCAGGAATAACAGTGTTGCTTTGAGATGCACAAATGTTCTGCTAAGACTTTGTTTGGAACTATTTTTATTGGCAAAACAATATTGTTATAGATAAGAATATAAGGCTAAATTGTTGGAAACTAAATTGTTTAAGGTAAAAGAGTACTTTTTAGGGAAGAGAACAAAAAGAGCACTGATTTCTACTGAGTTACTTAACATAGTGAGACATTTAACAGTGTAGAGGCAACAACTGCCTACCAAAATTCAAATCTTATAGTGGCCAACTAATACTTATTCCTAGGTTTAGATCTAACACTTGATATACCAATCCACTGAAAACAATCAAGAAAATATTGTAAACAATGAAGAAGATATTTAAAATCAAAACTGAATGTGAAGCTCTGCAGGTTGAGATGCTACACAAGAGCACTTAACTTAAACTAACATAGCAAATTGAAATGGATTTGTATGTTTTTTTTTTGGACATTCCCATAGGAAAGAAAAATCAAAAGTCAAAAATCAACAATCAAAAGATATCTTTAACATCTCAAATATTTATCCTAGACAGAAATTAGTTTACTTTAAGATCAAATAGAGATTTTGCTTGAGTTTCCTGCTTCTCAAACTTTTCTCCTGAGACAAAAACTCTAACACTGTCACATTTGTCTCCTATAAAGTTTTAGAAGAGATCTCATCATCATCACACATTGTGCTCAGATTTTACTCCTTAAGCCCTGATACACTTCAAACGAAATCAAACAACAAACTGATATGACGTCATTTCAAACAAAATCAGGCTGAAACGAAGTTTGTTTTGAGTTTGTTTCAGCAGTTCGAAACAGCTGACCAAAGCAAACTTTTTGGGGGAGTTCGTTTGGCTTCTAAACACCGTTGAGCTTCCATTGGTCCGTGACGGTTACACAATTGGTGGGTGTGTTCTGAAACGCCACCTTTTTTTGACGTGCTTTTTTTTGTTTTTTCCCGGATTGTTTCTCATTCAACGAAGGTCAGGCAAAAGAGAACAATATCTCCGGCCTAGTCACTAGCAACATGGATACACTGGAGTGTCAAATAGCTGAGCTGGCACAGATATATCCGCACCTGTACGATCACTCACGGAGAGACTTTAAAGATTCAGAGAAAGCATTTAATTCCTAGTAAGAAATTGCAACAAAGCTTGGTGTCGACGACCCGGAGTTATGCAAAAAGTGAGGTAGAGAAATATCCGAGACAAGTTTTCCAAAGCCATGAAAAGAATCAAAGGAAAGAGTAAGATATAAGGTAGCAAGTAACCATGCATTTCAAATAAATGTTACACCATACTGCTGCTGCTGTTGTTCTTTCAATAAGCGAATTTAAAGGGTATACAATAAATGAAATGCATGAAATATATAAAATAATATACATTTGTTTTTGTTTGTTTTTATTAATGGACATTAAAATATAAAAAGGTGTAACAATTTATCCAGTTTAATAAACACTACTAAAATAAAGTAACAAACTGACTCCAATATTTTTTTTCCACATTATGCTAAAGTTTTACAGACTATGAGACATTCACACTTCCCATAAAAGACTGATTATGGTTCTTTTGTACTGCAAACATGATACTTGACTCTGAACTGCGGCTAATCATTTATTTTTTTTTTGTCTATAATATTCTGACCATTGGTGCCCGTCTCACACCTAGATTGCCTACATTTCATCATTTCATCATTGTTGTGTTTAGGGGATACGTGCGAGCGTCGCGACGCATGTTTAAATTAATCTACACCCCCCCTCCAGCAGCACGGGGGTGTCGGAATGTTCGAAAACAGTATCTTTCACCTCTGTCTCTTTTAAAGCTTTAGAATAGATCCCAACAACATCACACACTGTGCTATATTTCTCCTTAGCTACAGACACTGGATCTCTCACATTTGTCTCTTTTAAAGCTTTAGATGAGATTTCAACAACTTTACAAAGTGTGCATCAAGTCAAGTACTTGAAAGGCACTAAATAAAAGGGGGGAAATCATAAATTCAGAGTTAAAGGCTAAATCGAGAGAGAAATTATGCAGAAATAAGGATAATGTTACTTTTATAGAACAATGTTTATGTACTTAGGCACATAATTTGTTGTTGGAAATAGCAATGTACCAGATGCCATAATCAAAACTGATCTACAGAAAATGTAACCCTGGAGCTTTATTTGCTGATATCCACATCATTTCAATCAACGACAATATATGCATTGTCATATCTGAAGTTGTTTAATGTAGACAGTGTTTTATTGCACAATGATTTAACAGATAAAATCATAACCTATACTTACATACATGCAAAAATGAGCTGTTTAAGATTTTTTTTTTAATGCTAGAAAAAAAAACAAAAAACAAGCAACAACATCAACAAAAAAAAGTACATTGGTACACTACTGTTACATTTGTTAAAAAAGTGGGGTATTGCTTTAGTACTAAACATCTTGCAGTTGTAAATCCTTTCTTAGTGTGTTTGGAAAATGTGGTGCATATACATTACTGGACATTGAAGATAAATGTAAACTTTTAAACTAGTAACTCTTGAAATTCTGAAATGTATAATGCTATTTAAATGATAGTTTTAGTATTTACTATATTAGTAAAAGTTTAATGTTTCTCCTAAAATAAAACTGAAGACATCTTAAGACAAAGCTGATATCTCAATGAGAAATAAAAGAGAATCCCCCCTTAGTAACCTGTGCATAGAGTAACCTCTGTCAGAGCCATAGCCTTGTGGGTAGCATATCGATGTGAAGGCACAAGTGCACCTCAAACAGCATGGGTTTCAATCCCAACTAAAGGTAATTTCCTGCTCCTGGTCAATTCTCACCTGTCCAATTGTTTCCTGTCTCTACTCCTACTGTCCTGACCATTAAAGCTGAAAAACCTTGCAAGAGATTACAGCAAGATAACAAAGAGCTCTCCCGTGTTTCTCACACATTTCTCTCCCATAGTCATTTTGGATTCCTTTCTTTCAGAACTTTCTCATGTCTCAGTTGTGTCTACTGTAACCTATTTTGCTTTTCTGTTATTCTGAGTACATGAGGAATTGTATTTCTCCTTTTCTTCATGTAATGGGAATCAAAGACACAAAAAAACTCGGACAGTGAAAAACAGTCAGAGCAATATTTGTAATACTAAATAAACATAGTAATTAAAGCTACATAAAAAATTGTCTGTTTAAGTGGCTTCAAAGTAGTTATGTCCTTTTTCTAAATAACTTGTAGTAAAGTTAACAATCTTTATTTTTTTTAATTATTTATTTTTTTCATAAGGGTAGATTGTCTGTAGTAACTGCTTAAAATTATGTGTAGCCAGTACTGTAGATTGGCAAGCTACAGTTTTTAAGTAGCTTCCCAAACATTTCTACCTACCTTACTACCTATCTAGACATCCATCATAAAGAACTGATTACATAACCTCACTCTGGAGGTGTTTTTATATGCATTCTTATTTATGCCTCAACATATATTTTATATTAACTGTACCCGTTATTTCTTTCTGCCTCCACAACCTCTAGATTTGGATGATTATGGTCTGACCTCCCTTAAGCTCTGCAACTCATCATAAAGACAAGCTAAAGCTGTCACTTTTCTAAGATAATGCACAGTGCTCCCTGGCAGAGCTCTCCAAAAGGCCTCCAGCTGTTTATATCTTTCCGTCGATACAGCACAGTTCTTTAATATGTTCTGTGTCCTGTGTAAGCTGAACGGAGTGCTATCAGCAAAGTGCCAGGTCAAAGCACTGCTCTAGTAATTCCTCTATCTGTCTCTTTAAATGAGCATGTCTAGAGAGGCCAAGCAAGCAATGCAACCAACCAGCTGCCCTAAAGACAGGCCCTAGAGAGGGCATCTATTGTCACTACACAGTTTAGTACACAAACACTGTCTTTAGGGTAAGGCTCTCTAACTACAGATGAATTTATGTCCATACTAAAAGTTATCAATTTAGTTGTTGTTACATGAAGGTCATATTAATTTATCAGAAACTATTGAAATATTTTTTCCCAACCAACAATTTTGCCACTTAAAAGTTTTATCAAATAAAGTATTTATTTGTATATGTATTTTCATTTTATATTATTATTTTATTGTGAATTATGATGATATTATTTAAATATCAAATTATCTAATTATGCATGAAATGTGAAAATATTATTTAATTGTATTTAAGACACATAGTTCACATAGTTATGTCATTATATTACAAATATATGAAATAAATAAATAAATAGTGCATAACATGGTGAAAATGATCATATGGTTAAGGTGTTTCAGAAATTTCAGGTATTTCAGAATGAATTTTCAGAAACAATTATGCATGCATGTCTTTTGACATCACTGGCCCTTGTTCTCCATCCAATAAGCAATGGAGTGACACAAAGTTTGGCATGTTAAGTGGATAATATCTGTCTTCGATGCTTTAATCACCAAGCAACCAGCAGCCAAATGCTCCCCACCATTCAGCTCTGAGATGCAAATACAACATCTGCTTTTGAACCGGACTCACCATGACAAGTTAATGGCTTTAATATTGAAACAGTGATCACTCAGCATGCATACGGTAGAGAGAGTAAAGTACAGAGACGGATTAGATATTAAAATATTTCTAATTCCCACGACCCTACAGAGGCAGTTTAGAGAAAAGATGGCTGGAAGTTTAAATTACCTTAATTATTTTTATCAATTTTATTTTGTTATTTAACTTGACTTTTAGCAGTTTGCATTTTTTCTCACGTCATTCTGAACACATCTGTGAATATTGCTTGAAGTATATGAAATTAAAGTTTGCAATTGAATCAACTTCCATTTTTGTCTTATCTTGAGGCAGCACATTAACTTGAAATACAAGATTACACTTAATCTTTTTACGGTATGAATGCATGTTTTACTAACTACACATTTACCATACACAATCCATAAAATAACTCTGGTCTTTAAATGATACTCAAACAACCTCAGGGATAAAATCTTTTTAGTTGAAGACTCAGTTACCTAGAAGTTAGCAAGCCTAATGTGATTTCAAGTCTAGGATTTACCATCCAAAGATTAAGTGTGGCCTATTCCTAAATCAGTTTAAAAGCCCTGAAAGAAAATAGTTCTTATACTTGGAAAACAAATGCTACCACTAATATCATGTGTATAGTTACTTTGTAATTAGAACTTTGACAAGACAAACATAATTATATCATATCACAGATAGCATGTCACAAAACTTAAATATAGATGTGCATTTTCCCAAAAGGCTCTTGGCAATATTTATGTAAAGTACAGTTAAATTTACTATAATTGCTGTGACTGACCTCTTTATTTACTTATTTATTTTTAATTAATTTAGTTTTTGCACACCTGGTCTCCACTTATGCTTCACTTCTCAAGCTTGCTGACTTCTACTGATGCAAAGCAGTCTTATGACCCGAGGCCCATTTCCTCTTACCATCTGTTTTTTTTTTTTTTTTTTTTTTTTTTTTTTTTTTTTCTGCAGATAAACTGGATCCAAATGTCATCTGACAGGTCTGTTATCTAATTTTGATTTAGCTACAATCCTTATGCAAGTTACAACTTCTTTGAAAGTTTATCATGTTATTTGATTGGGTTAGAAATCCAGCGTACAATGTATTAGTATATTGTTCATTCTTTGAATTCAGGAACAGAAGTCTTTAACAAAATAAAGAGACCTTGAGATCCTAAATGCTACTGAATCATTAATAACTTGCTCTGTAGCCAATTTTCTTTTTATCTGACATCCCTCTTCCTTTTCATCCCCTCCTTTCCAACAATCTGGCCTCATTCTGTAATGCCCACTTTTCATCCAGTAAAATTTCACTATCATAAAATCTCAATACCCTGTTTTAGTAAAAATAAATAAATAAATAAAAAAGAAAAACACTACATTCTGACATTACAAATGTGTTACAGATTCTGTTGCATATTAAGATAAACTGTATTAATTAAAATATGTATTGATGACTGATTACAACAAACACACACACAAAAACTCTTGCAGTGGTAGTTTTTAATGTTAATTCAAAATACACAATAAATAATTTCTATCATTTAAATATTGTTTCTGTTAAAAAAAAATATCAATATCACACTAAATAAATTTGTGCATATAAATAAACAAAGAATGAGACAAATGCTTTAAAATATACCACAAAACATGTGTGGATGCAGCATCACAGCACGATTCATTAATTCCTCTGTTCATTCGTTACCAAGACATAGTGAGTATAAATCATTCATAAACCAAATGTACTTTCTTGTCCTGTCAGCAATTGATGTCTTAACAGTTTATTATCACTGTAAAAGACATTTAATTGAGAATGTCTAATGAGTAGCACAGAGAGTGTGCATGTTGTTACCGTCATTTTTCAATGATAAATTCAATCTGACAATGACATCATTACATGGCAAAGCTGATTGGTTTTCTCCTGTATCGGTAGCCAATGAGCTCACTGCACAACATTCAAATACTTGGCTAGTGCTTGTGGTAGCAGTTGCAGCACACTTCAAAAACCCTCCACCTTCCCCCAGCTCTACCCGTACAGATCTGCAATGGGGTGATCATGTATGCTATATATGGGGGTTGTTTCATATATGTTATTTGTGCAGCAGCAGTATTTCTTACATGCTCACAGCAGCATGTTGTGGATGTATTCGTAGCATCAAGTCTCGGTACTTGCTCTGCCGGAGTGCAACAGCAGCAGCAGCAGCAGTGTAGCAATTTTTTTTTTTTTTTTATTTACTTGCTATTGGCGCTGTCTAAGACAAGACACTATTATTCTAAATTTGATCACTTTCATGTCTTGACAGAGAGGTGATCATGATTGAGTTTTGCTTTTTACTATTATTCTTTAAATAAAGATAAATAAAGATTGTCTTTAAAGGATACAGCACTGAAATTGTCAATTTATTAGTCACTGGTCTCTTTTTGATGCACAAATGGAATTTAAGCATATAAGCAAAAGACTAGTGGCACCTGGTCCAAACATTAACCAACATATAATATGTGACCCAAACAACAAATGTCCCAACCACTATCTCTCTCAACACAAACAATCTCTCTCACACAAACAATGAATCAAACTGAAGAAAAAAAAATAATAAAATAAATAAATAAATAAATAAATAAATAAATATATATATATATATCCTAAACATGAACCAATAAACAATTCACAGATTTCAGAAAGGTTAAAGTACTTTTATTGCACCACAATACGATTAAAAACACAGAAGAGAGCAGTTCTGCCTTATGAAACCTGCTAATAACTAAATCCAGAATATGTATTGCCTATGTTCATTGTAAAGCAAAACTGCTCTTTGGTTTTGTTGAACTGAGGCTAAAACAGATTTCCCATTGCAAAAAAATGCTCATGGATATGTGGTTTTCTTTTTTCTTATTGATTTGATAATTTGTTAATGACACTGTGGCATTAATCATCTTATGAAACCTCATCTTTGTTGTACTATGAGTACCTTTGAATTGGAGGTACTGTGTATCCATTACTGTGAATGGACAAATCTTACAAGCCTTACAACCGAAGCCGATCTGACCTTTGTGAGGAGGAACACTGTTAAAACAGTTTTAGATAACAATAGATTCATCCAGCAAACTGCTGAAACAACAGGAACTAGATTTTTTATTTATTTATTTTCCTCACAAGTGCACAGAACAAGAACAAATGCCAAAAAGTAGTGATAAGATGTTACTCTGTACTTTTGACATAATAAGGCATTGTCATTTTGATATGAGTTCATAGGTTTTAAAGATATATGTACATCCAGGAAGGCAAACACAGTTAAATCATGGAATATTCTGGAAAAAGGCTACAGACATGTCAGCTACAAACAACAAGTGGGCTGTTCGGGCTTATGCGATGTTGAGATTCATTGTACAGTTCACTGGTTCAAAAAAGGCAGCCATTTTCATTTATTTCGTCAACATCTCCTTCAAAACAATTTCCTACTTCGCTATAAATGGCATTTTAGTTGGACAGTTGGGGAAAAGCTACAACTAACCAAACATGTCACCTACTCAACGTGAAAGCCAGAGACATCATTTTGTGTTTTAAGGTCAGCGTGTCAGATTTGTGTCAGCTGAAGAAACCTTGAAGAGCGATTGTTCAGGAGAACTACAAAACTTTCACTAACAGCAACTTGCTATTGGCGCTTTCAAAGACAAGGTACTATTAGACTAAATTTGACCACTTTCATGTCTTGACAGAGAGGTGATCGTAATGGAGTTTTGCTCTTTACTATTGTTCATTTGATGGTCTTTAAAAGAAACAGCACTGAAATTGTCTGAAATGTTTGAAATCTTGTAGGATTTCAAAGCTTGTAGTTAGCATGTTGCTAAGCTAATAGTGCAATCTTCTTATAGGTATAAAATGCATAGTACTGTACATGAAAATATTGTGCAGAATTATCATTTGTTTAAATTATTTTTAATTACTAATTTAATTAACCTATGTGTTTTCATTGTTGAATTACATGTTTTATTCAACATTTAATTTATTTTATTTCCACTGAGCTTGACACAATTCATTATGCCTTCTCTGTGAAAGATGCATGCAATGGTGCCTTAGAATTTGGCCCAAAGTAAATTTATTCAAACGGAATGATTATGCTACCTACATTTTGGAACAGCTTCCACACCAGGACCATGGCTACAATGCCATAAATGCAGCTCACTCACTTTTGAATCAGAGGCAGAGAGACGGGAAGAGAGCACTTGATGGTACTGCAGGCCCTGTGGCATGGCCACATTTTAAAATGCATTTGAACAGTCACTTGAGGTTATACCTCCGAGGAAACGATTGCTGCTGTTTGTCCTTCTTAATTAAGCAAAAGCTTTAACTCACTGTGTTGACATGGGATATTAGTGCGAGACGATCCGCCAGCCTGTGCTGCGGTGTCTCCCTCGGCCCTGTTGGAGAACTGTCATGTTCCAGTAGCCTCTCTGATTGCTTATGAGGTTTGGGGAGTACCGTGAGAGTGTACGATTAGTAGACGTGCTCTACAGAAATCCTGCAAAGCATTAGCATGCTAAATAACAGTGAAATGATCTGTGAACACAAAAGGCCGAAGGACACAAGAAGTGCAGACCCAGTGAGAGAAGCAACCCTTCCTAACATTGCTTATTGCAGTAATTGGTTATTGACATCTGACCCAGGTCTGTTTTAAGAGGATCAGACGATGCCCGGCTGACTCTCCTAAGAGGTTCTGTTTCCATGATTAAGATTTGAAATCAATGACTCTGTCGTCATTGTCAAACAAGATCAAGGGGATACATTTCGTTATTCAGACATGTTTAATATGAAGCTGCCATTCATCACAATTAGACAACATAACAATGGGTGTAGTTAGCACCCAGCAAAAACAACAAGAGCAAAACAATGCATAAAGTCAGCCAAATGTAAAGAGTTAGATAATGATTTACAATGCTTATAATACTATTTATATATAGCCTATTAATATTAACAAATGCAAAGGATAAACTACGAATAAAATAACAGTTTGTTAATGATTTGTAAGTACCTTATTAATAGGGATGTCACAATTCTCAATATAATATCGAACTGTTCGGTACGTAACGTGCATTGAAAAAAGCAACACATGCCGAGCATCTTCCCTTGTAATTACATGCAATGATAAGCCTTTCTAAACCTGTTGTCCAACAATAGAGAACATTATAACTAGTTTTAACTTCACAACATTAGTCGAGTGTTTGAAATGACTTTCTTGTGTGATCTGATGTGGCTTTTTATCACAGAATGAGGCAGAAAATATACTCTATGCTGTAATAAAGGCTATGTTGATTAGAAATGGCTTACAAATATAATTATTCATTATGAAAATACCTGAGATGTATTATCACAGACAAGTGTTTGTTTTCCTTAAATTTCCTTTTAAATGTTTAATGTTATATTATCTTATTATTCAGTTACAGTGATAGCAATGCCTTTCTCCATATTAGGGATTTCCTGGAACATCATCCAAATTACTTCTGTGATGCATATGTGGATATTCTGCATGAGGGTGCCCTCTGACATCTAGTATGAATGAAACACACATTACATGTGTTTATAGCACTCAATAATGGCCAATTCATTAAAAACAGACTAACTGTATTGTTGCATCCCTAGTTATTAGTGTATACTACTTATTATAAAGGGTTTTTATTTTTTTTTAACCAAACAGTTGAGAATCAGTGGATATTATGCCTTCCAGGAAGGGCTAACTGGGCCATGCTAACCACCAAAACCTTGGACCTTAGTCTGCCCAACCCCCCCCCCCCCCCAAAAAAAAAAACCCACACACTTTTAATAAAATCGAATTTCGTCCCCAACACTTTGTATTCATGTAGAAGTAGAAAGGGCCAGTATGAAAAAAATCTAAATTGAAATGCAAAGAAACAAAATAGTCTATGTGTGAACCAAAGATTTATTCACATTCAAAACCAAACGATGTGAATATTATGGAGCGCTGAACACTCTCATGCCCTGTGTGTTTCATTCATACTTGAAGCCGGAGGGCACTCTCGTGCAGAAAGTTCAAAACGGCCTGGTAGGAATAATTACTTATGATGTGCAGGAAATCCCTAATATGGACAAAGACATCCCGCTATCTCTGCAGCTAAAAAAGGTCATTTCAAGTAATTTCCAGGTGAGGAAATAAATAAAGTAGGCTATATGAATAATGCAGTGCTAATTGACATAACATTTATTAGAATATATAAACTATTCTGCCTTATTATGTATAATAAACCAATCATTAATTACCAACTGTAATTAGGAAAATATATGAAAAAATATTATTGAATACAAATTGCTTATTGTCTAGCAGTGTATTTGATTTCTTAGCCAATTAAAAGAGATAAGAAAAAAATAAAGCCTGTTAATTAGACAAAAGTCAGGAATATATATAAAATATATATATATATATATATATATATATATATATATATATATTTTTTTTTTTTTTTTTTTACAACATTTCTGTCTCCCTCACTTCTGAAATGATGGATATGCCCCTGCCAATACATGAAAGAAAACATTTTTGACAAGCCATTTCATGGAGTTTTTAAGCTCAAAAGTCAAATTAAATGGCAAGTTTTAGTAGAGGTAGCAGAGAAAGAATAGCTCAAGACTAGTCAAATGTCAAACATCATAAACACAGCATGCAAACAGCGAGCACAGGGCATTTGCAGTGTAGGCATTTGTTAAGTGAAGCATAAGTTGTGAAGTGAAATAATCAAGGTTACTTTAGCTTAAGAAAACTTCTCTGTCAAACACATAAATCGGCACAGTGTATGACAATTGTCAATGGACCGCAGGTGACCACTCAGCCCTGCATGGGAAGATGGCCCCTTTCTGTCTCTTCAAAAAAGGGACTTTCTGTGAATGCTTAATCGCTTGCCACTGATGGTGTCGACTTTTAAAATTTGGTCAGTGCTTGCTGTCTACAAAGCAAACTAGATAGGTGCTGTCTGAGCCTTGAGGGCAAAAGAGGTAGATGGTCTTTAGAATACCAAGCTAGCTGGACTGGAGCTGACTGGAGGAATCATCCACAGCTCAGTGCCCTCTGCTCCCAAGACGGTCTCTGCAAAGGGAACTAAAAATAAACATTCTCCCTCAGGTGTCCTCAAGCTAGCCTCCTGTCAAAAGGAAGTCCATCTCTTATCCCACTTGCCGTGCCAAATAGAGGTAAGGGGGCACGAGATACAGCTTTAGTTCAATGATACAATGGAAATCAGGGTTCCGTTACATGAACGATGGTAGTGGCTGCCACAACTGCCGTTCATAATGCTAACATAGGGCAAAGATGCTATAGGCCATAATAAGCCAGTGATTTTTTGTGTTAATAAAGGTTGTCTTGCCTACAGGGGTCGCTGCTAGTACCTTTACATAAGAAATTCCATCATTATAGTGTATTATAACTCAAAGGCATTACGCCATCTGTTCATTATCATCCTTGTTACAAGAGCAAAAAGCTAAATTAGCTTCAAAAAGTTTATTCTGGACTACACACCTAATGCTGTGTTCCACTCAATGCATTATATGGATAGTAAGGTTGTAATGGTTGAAGGTTCTCAAGGTTTGGTTCGCATTTTGATTTGGGGCTACAGCTTGGGCATGGTTTAGTTTGGGGGCAACGGGATGGGGTGGTGGGGAAGTGTCATTAAACTGCAATTAGTAATTTCAACAAGAATAGTATTCTATTTTTTATAGAATATTCTACTATAATTAAATACTAAATAAACATTTTAACATAAAAAAATAAAAAATAAATACTTGTATCAATATGCTACACCCAGAGATAATTTATTAAAGAACAAATATTTTAAAATGTATGGTTGTATGCGCTACAATGTGTACAGTACTTAAAATCATATTATACATTTTGTTTATGCTTATTCACATAACAAGACACAACAGCTAAATTTAAAGGAGAATTCCACTAAATGTTTTAAATTTTTAGTCTATTCGTTAACAATGCTGCTGCCTCTGGGTACAGTATTCACAGAGATAAACAAACATCATCTTCTGCTATGCTTTGTTCCTAGCGGTTGTGATGACGTGCATTAGTGGAAGCGGTCACTCCAAATGTCTATCTGAGGCTTTTCCTTCATATGCATTGTTTGAACTGTAATTAATCACAGCACAAATGCGTACAGCACCGAGAGTGGTAAATGGTGCGGTTTATTTTATTATTATTTATTTATTTTATTATTTTTACACAGAACCATTACAACTAGGGCTGTGCAAAAAATCTAATGCGATTTTCATGCGCATCTCCTCAATAAAGGCGCTCCTGTGATTAGTAGTATTTCTCCAGCACGTGCGTTCAGATCAGGATTGCCAGGTTTTCAAAACAAAACCTGCCCAATTGCTTCTCAAAACTAGTACAATCGCGTTTCGTTCCGAGCGATAAAAATACACGTTTTTGGCAGGGTTCCCTTGGTAATATTCACATTTTAGGGGCTAAATATCACGTTATTGGTATTGGGGTCGCTTCAACCCGCGAACATGAAAAACAACCGCAGACTTGGCAACACTGGTTGGCATTTACTACACAGAGCCGTAATCTACACAAAATCGATTTTAAAATCGCAGGCGATTCTTTGTCGATTTTGAAAGGACTACGACTACGGCTCTGTGTAGTAAATGCCGTTCCACCTGAACCAGTGTTGCCTAGTCTGCGGTTGTTTTTCATGTCCCCTTAGCCCCTAAAATGCTAATTTTACCAAGGCAAACCTGCCAAAAAAATTATATATTTTAACCCTGGGAAGCAATTTTAATCGGGGAACCTCCTGGACTAGTTTTGGACTAGTTTTGAGAAGCAACTGGGCAGGATTTGTTCTGAAAACCTGGCAACCCTGATCTTAACGCACGTGCTGGAGATATACTACTAATTACAGGAGCGTCTTTACTGATGAGATGCGCATGAATATCGCATTCGATTTTTTGCATAGCCCTAATTACAACCCTAGTGGATAGCATAATAGTCCATATTAAAATTATTTTTGTTTGTAGACTTAGATATTTTGCAAACCTGAGAACAATTATAGCAGCCTAATATGAAAAATAATTCACACATATTTGCATTTAACATTTGCATATGCATTTTTGCACATTTAAATATATGCTGAAACCTACTGAACAATGACATACTGACAACATCTACAACATAGTATTTACATATGCACAGCTTAAGAAATGCAAAAAAATTATATAATAAAAAATAAAAATAATATAATAAAAAATAAATTAAAAAAAGAATCACTTGTAGAGATATTTTCAAGGCCTTAACTCAACATAAAATTTATACAGTAAGATAAATGCAAGATGATTACTAATGAGATCATGATCATCTGATATGAGATCTATCATGAGAAGTATGCAAAAATACTCTATTTGCTAAAATATTAGTTAAATTAATTATGGTCAGATTTCTGAGATTCAACTCATATTATAACTCAGTATTAGAAAGCACACAATTAATGGTCATGATTGGTCTTTGTAGTGAAAGACCAAACGCGCAACAAATCCACAAAATCTAATTTCAACCTGCTTCCTATCCAAATATTCTCTACACATGTTCAGTGACGCCACACAAATCCATGGTAGACTTCATTTTCTCTTATCACAGCATGAATGGGACACAGATGGTATATAAACGAAAACACCACAAGCTTTGATCTAATCTGAGAGTTGAACTATAGTTATCTCTGTTTTGAATTATATCTTTCATTTTAAGTTGAAAATATGCTAAGTTATCATATTTCCTAAATATTTCCTAAAACCACAAAGAAAATTGTTTCCTGACACTCTCTCCCATGATGCTGGTATGTTGGAGGCAATTACCAACGCTTTACATCCAAATGGCACAGGAAGATCTTGGAAACATGATAGCGATTCCTTTCAAAGTCTTTTAATGTACTGCCAAAATAGTGTCGGCATTCTCTCAGAGCATTGATTTTTCATGGATACAAACTAAACGTCTTTTTCAGTGCCAGCTAATGCATATGAATGCCAAGTGCTTGACACAATTGATGCATGACATTAAAGGTTTTTATTTGAATTTCAATCCAGTGTTCAGTGAAGCAACAAATCAACATTGCATTAATTTTGTTTATCGACCCCAGTCCAGTCTACTGCCAACAGGTCATTGTGGCACATAACCAAAATTTGGACTGCTAAACACAAACCGGGATAAGCATAACGTCTCAACATTGTCCCAGTGATGCTTCTGTAAGTTTCGCCGAGCAACAAGAACTAATTGACCAAGTAGCACTTTAATTGTGTTCATCGGTCCATGATGGTAATTGCTGTGTCAGGGTAAGCATTCAAGGTAAAGTAGGATTAGATAAAACAACAAAAGAAGTCTTGACTGATCTGTTAGAACACGCAAATCCAAACAAAATGCATTTATGTCACAAGTTCAAATATTTTCAAATCGGGGTCAGAAATAAACCAAGGCTTAGGGCAAAAAATGTCCCAGATATTTACAAGGTAGAGGACAAAATTGCCCCATAGTAAATGCTCTTTTTTTCCTGTAACCTAATATTATATATATTATATATATATACTGTAACCTAATATTATATATATTATATATATATATATATATATATAGATAGATAGATAGATAGATAGATAGATAGATAGATAGATAGATAGATAGATTTTTTTTTCTAGGTCAGTTTAGAAAAGTAACCTGAAGCACTAAAATATATGTATTTACTTTTTAGTTTTTACATTGTGGATAAATAGTGTTATATTCTTGTTACATTTGCCATACCATTTGTTCCACTGAATTTTTTGCTTTATGTACAACTACTTTGTTTTATATGTTGATTTTATTTTATACTTAACAAGCCACAACTCTTAACTGAAGTATTTGGTATACTTAAACATCACACTGCATTTTGATGGTTACAAAACAAATATGGCCTAATAAGGATATAAAATGTCCCTGAAAACAATTTCATTGGGAAAATTTACATGTACATCTTTAGCAGTAATTTTCTGCTAGGACACCTACTGGTATTTATCCTATTCCTGCTGATCCTCTCCTCCCTCATAGTTTAATTACTCCAACCAGCTCAACTGTGTGGCTAAATCATTTCTAAACTTCAGTGAAGACAGTCTGACTTTGACAGGCTTCCATGCAGTTCTAGTTATTGGTCTGTTTATCTTCAGAGAGGCCTCTTCTCTGAGTTCTAAGCCCATCAATACTGAATCATTAGCAGGGGAAGAGCTGGGGTAAAGAGAGACCTTGGAGGAGCATCTCTGACTGCAATTGTTTTACTTCAATTTTTTCTTCAATATATATATATTTTTATTTATTTATTTTTTTTTTTTTATAGAATTATAGCTGCGATGAGGCAGAAATACAGTGTAATGTCTCAACAATTCATCTCCTTAACAATCCGGACAAGTAAAATCAACTCGCTTCTCAAAGCAAAGAGCATTTTTTATTCTGCAGATGCCAATCTCTAGGTTTATTAATGCAACCTATTCAGTTTTCCATTGCATTAGAAAAAAGAAAAAAAAATCAATTAACAGTTCCGCTAGGAGGACAAGCTACCATTCAGTTTTACTTCTTTGGATAGTGAAGCACAAAACAATGAGAAAACCGCATATATCACTGGGTAAATGTTCAATTCTTTGACTTCTGTTCCATGGGATAAATTTAAAGGATATATATAAAAGAATCCATAATGGTATTTATGTTGTTTTTTTGTTTTTTGTTTTTTTGCTTTTTTATCACATAATTGCTGGCCCCAAATAATGTTGTCAAGCAAGCAAATATATCATTCAGATCGTTTTTTAATGTTTACATACAAAATGATCTGACTTCTTACGTTAGCTATTCTAAGTTTCTAAACATAGAGTTACCCAAATTGAAGAATCAACCTGACATGTTAATAAAATACTTCCTGCATTACTTTGAATAGCTCTTGACAATAAAAGTACAAAAGGTTCCCTGGAGTATGTATTACAGACTATATTTTATGCATGTTTCCAAAGCTGCAAAGAGGTCTTTCAAAAAATTGATGCAAGGAAATGAGATGAATATATGTATGACAATGACATCTATGAATATGGAACAAGAATACTTAACTTTGCATGAAGTTCAGTTGGCCGATACAAGGGTCAACTTCCTTAGCATGTCATTTACTATCTCTGCATTTAGATTTGAGCATTTCCTATGATTGAAGCCAGTTCTTCGCAGCAACTTCCTCTTACAAATATCATCTTCTTGCTGACTGAGGTCTAATCCACATGAAAGCACTTAATTAGCTGTTGTTTATGAGCCTTTACTCAACCTGTCAGTAAAAACATGCCTCTATGCCACTAATTACATTCAGTAATCTAAAAATAAACAGTTATATAATACATCATGATTTTAGCTCTAATACACACTCTGTTGATTTTGTTGTGTCTTTATGAGATTTTTAGCACCTTTCTGGCGATCCATCATAAATAAATGGAAGCAAAAGCGTGTTTTGGAACCATATATTAACTAATACTGGTGATGCAACAGGGCAATGTTAAATGCAGTATTGTAGTCCTGTGTCTCTATTTATGCACAAAATGTGCTTCAAAAGTTTGAGAAGAGTGTGATTATCACTCTATCACCATGAACAATAGCACCTGTGGAAGCATGGATGCTTAGGTGAAGTTACATGAAAGAAAAGTTCACTTAAAATTATTTATTTTTATCTTTACTTTCTTATTCATCCATGTTTCATCATTAAGTTATTAAACATCCTGCCCACTGAAAGACTGAACTCGAAATGTTTTTTATCGATAATTTGTTGGTAAAGGGTTTAAGTTGTTAAACATGATTTTTTTTTTTTTTTTTTGCCAAAGAGCCAGATGTGGCCAAAGTTCCCATAATCCCTTCTGGTATAATGTATCCTTTATATAACTAACAGACTCATATTAATATGATTGTCTAGTATTCTGGATCCATCTACCTGCATGTTCACTCACTCAGGCGGAATCTCAAAAAAAAGGGCATTTCTAGCATCTTCATACATATATATATATATATATATATATATATATATATATATATATATATATATATATATATATATATATATATATATATATATAAAACATCAGTCAGTGAAGCATTAGAATATGATAATCAAGTATTATTTAATGATAGAACTTTAGTAATTAGAATTAAAACTTGATAACCATGTATGAATGCATATTAGTCATTTTAACTTAACTTAGGACTGGTGGTGGTGCTTTTTTGGTAATTCAGTGTTTCTGTAAAAAAATTGGGAAAAGAAAAAAAGCTAACAAAAATACTGATAAGATAATAATGATACGAATTCTACTAATAAGAACAATATAAAACGCACTAAGGATTAGTGAGCTGCTGGATTCATGATTATTAATCAGGTTGTGTGCGCTCGCTCGATCTGATTAGTTGAAATAAAAACAGGAACGATAATAGGTGAGCACCAGCCAATAAGACTATTAGTTGTGTGCCTTCACACTAGAGTTTACGTTACGTCAAATACAGGTTCACTGCACATCCATTCAGATGAGCTGAAAAATATCACAGATCGCTTCGCTTGACGGAGACTGAAACTCTGAAGCGAGTGTTCGGCGAGTGAAAATATCTCTGTGCTAAAATTATACTCACACACTGCCAATTAAAATCTGAGAATTTATAAATATTAGACATCATTTAGTCGCCCAGAGTAAAGATTTAGTCACATATGCAAGTGATTTACTCGCAATGTAGAGGGTTGTACCACATGAGTTGAATCATGTGCCTGTCATTTTAAAGATCTTGTTAATACATTACATTGGATATATGCTCATTGGCCACTTCATTAGGTAAACCTTGCTATTACCAAGTAGGACCCCATTTTGCTCCCAGAACTAGCTTAATTCTTCATTGCATAGATTCAGCAAGGTGCTCAAAACATTCCTGGGAGATTTTGATGCATAACTGTCATGGTAGCATCACACAGTTGCAGCATATTTATAGGCTGCCAATCCATGCTGCAAATCTAGTGTTCCACTACATCCCAAAGGTGCTCTGGAATGAGATCTGCAGGCCTTTTGAGCATAGTGAACTCATTGTCATGTTCAAGAAACCAGTCTGAGTTTCAGTTGACACTAAGGGGCCCAAAGTGTGGCAGAAAAATATCCTCCACACCATTACACCAACAACACCAGCCTAAACCATTGATTTTCTTAACATAGACATAACACCAAATTATGAACCTACCATCTGAATACCACAGCAGAAAATGAGACTCATTAGAGCAGGCAAGCTTTTTCAAATCTTCTGTTGTCCAGTTTTGGTGAGCCAGTGAGAATCCTCAGTTTTCTGCTCTTAGCTGACAGGAGTGGCACCAAATGTATTCTTCCACTGCTGTAGAGTGTTACCAAAGTAGCCAGAGATTGTATTTCAAAATATGTGTTACATTAATTTCTTGAGATTCTCAATTCTAATGTATTTTTGGTCATTTTCATCTGTAGCTAGCTACATATAAAAACATATAATCTCCTGGGGGTAAATTCCATAAAGATGCAATACTATATAAATTGAATACTAAGATGAGTGGTACTGACATGGAAATGACATGGAGTTTTAAACAGAGGCAAGGTACTGCTGGATCGGTAACCTCTACTTGCTGAGCATACATTAGCGATGAGGTGGGAAGGTTGAGCAATTAAAGTGAAGTTAATGCATTTCACACATGCTATCTTGTGGCTGGTGAGTTGAGGGTTTTGGCACTAGACTCTGGACAGGCAGCAGTGCTGCATACTAATTCAACAGAATACAGAATGAGCTTATTAATGCATATCCTCTCACAGAGGCTGCACGATGGTTGCATTCACACATACTGTCTGCCCTTGGTTTTGTAAGGATGATATTCATATGACTAATAATATGAGAAACAATCAAAGGAAAGGAAAGGAAAGGAAAGGAAAGGAAAGGAAAGGAAAGGAAAAGATATGAGAAACAATCAAAGGAAAGGAAAGGAAAGGAAAGGAAAGGAAAGGAAAGGAAAAAACGATATCTAAAGTAAGAGAAAAGAAAAGAGGTGGAAGGGAAGGGAAGGGAAGGGAAGGGAAGGGAAGGGAAGGGAAGGGAAGGGAAGGGAAGGGAAGGGAAGGGAAGGGAAGGGAAGGGAAGGGAAGGGAAGGGAAGGGAAGGGAAGGGAAGGGAAGGGAAGGGAAGGGATATATCTAAAGTAAGAGAAAAGAAAAGAGGTAGATATTCAGTGCTGAACTTATTTCTCCTCTTAGGACCATTTGACCTATGCATAAAATTTCCAGGAATCCAGATTTTTAGGTCTTGAGGTGACCCTCACAGTCATGTCAGCATCATATCACACAGATGCTTGCTGACGCAGCCGGTGACTCACTTACTCAAACCTGTCAGTGGTGTGTACATGTGCATGGATGGTGACAACATATTCTACTGTTCGCCCAACCGCATTAGCTGCAGAACTGAGAAACAGCAGGAGCAGAGTTCTGGGTTAAGACTACAGTGCTTGAATACTGCTACCAACTTCAAAAAAGTTTTTAAGCATTTAAAAATTTATTTAGCATGTCATCTTTACAATCATATCAAAATCAAGCTATGGATGATGTGAGGACGAATAACGGTGATACTATGCGGTGTGAACATTTTGAAATAATCTTCCTAAAAATAATATCTAGCTAAAGAGGTTTAGGTTCTCTCCAGCCCTTTCCTTTCAGTTAACAAAAGTGGTTATGGCTGTCGGAGATCAGAACGAAATAGCTAATCCAACCATCTGTGAGGCTTCAGTCTCATAGACCTAGTGATTTTCAAAACGAATTACAGAGATCAACAACCTGAAAGCTGCCTAAAGCGAAGAGAGAGAAAAAAAAATAGAAATACTTTACACAGCAAGAGACAATATCTCACGATGCCATTACTGTGCTGAAAGAACACGTTGCCTTCTATTTTTTTCGACTGCTCCATCAAGTGCTCCCAGCCATCATATTTCATAGCCCTATAACATGTTTCAGAATGATATCAGAAGATGGTTAGGCAGTTTTTTTTTTTTCCTGGTGTGCTATGGAGACGCTTCTTTTCACCCCTGAAACAAAAATCCTAACAACCCCACTGTGATGTAGAGATTCAGAGAGATAGAAAGAGACTGTTATTGAACACTTAGGGTCACCACAATAACAGTCTCTTTCTATCTCTCTGAATCTCTACATCATAAGACACACATGACGCTGTTTACAAGGAAACGGTTTGAATGTCAAGTTTGCATGTATATGGATCTGTGTAGAATATTAGTTCACCCAAAAATTAAAATTCTGTCTTCATTTACTCACCCTCAAAATTACAATTATGTCTTCATTTACTCACCTTCATTCTTTCTTCTCTGGAACATGATAGTGAGACATTATATATATATATAAGTACATGCATGGCTGTGTTACAAAATCTAGAAAGCTTCCAGTGTTGGTATCATAGGAATATCTTTCTCTAAAAAATAAATAAATAAATAAAATAATAATAATAATCTAAATTAATACAAATTAATTGTTCCAAATGGTAAGCGGCAATATTTTTGATTGTCCGATTTCAGTGCCGCATACTTTCCTTGAAAAAGGTCGCTGCAGTGTGAATACCATAATGTACTGTGATGAGCTAAATGTAAATACTGTAATGAGGTGTGACGAGCTACTGTAAGTAGGAAAAAATAAAATCAAAATCCATGTCACCATGTGCAATATTTCACATGTTGGGCACCTGCATGAGAAACACACTTCTGTTCCCCGAGGAAAGAGTGGCCATTTCAGTGAATGGCTCACAGACTTTGAGGAGAAGTGTTCTTTTCAGTGAAGCAGATTGGATTTTAATGGATTGAAGAAAAGACACAAGTCTTGGGGAGCTTGTCCTTGGCGATATTGACCCAAGTCAATCTATATGTTTGAATATTAACTACCCAGTCATAAATTCAGTTAGAATGGAAGTTTTCTTAGCCATAATTTAAGAAGCCCTCTGAGGTGTTTTTGGACAAAGCAAGTGGCATCAATATTTCACAAGTCAGTGTGTCCTATTAATGGTGACATTTTTTCCAAATGCTACTGTGACCTAAGACAGTCTTCACAAGAGTCAATTAAGGTTTGGTGCTATACTGGATATTTAAAATAAATTTACAATGATTTATGCAACATTGTGAATGGTGCACTGATTTTAATGTGTGTTTAGCCATCCATTTTCCTAAAAAAAAGGGGTATACAGCTGGTTAGATTGGTTCATCTTATTTTTCAGTAGATTCAAAACCCTTATTCAACACTTTAATTGCCATCATCACTCTGAAATGTCTGTGTGCACACTTGCGGTTCAGTGCAATTTTAAATGAAGCAATTCAAGCACAATTCTGCGTGAATGAAAAATGCCTCTAGACATGCCATACGGGAAGGCAAGCATGTACATACTTCCTGTGCTGTCATGTAGTAAACACATTCCACCATAAATGTCATGGGAATTCCTTTATAAGGAATGCTGTTGTACAGCTTAATCCCCAGTGAAAATTTCAGGGGTGAAATAATGACACAAGCTACAGCAAAGACAAATACTGCTGAGCACTTGACTTCTGCACTGCTGGATTTGCTGTCGATCAAGTATTGCTCCAGCTACCACTCAGAGTCAGTGCTTCTTGCATTGAGAAAACAATGAAGTAAAACCATTTATGACATTAAATAAGATTTGCTTTTATTGTCACTTTGAAAACTGCTCAGTCAACCTTCTCATATCTGTTCAACAAAATGCTAGCCAGTCAAGAGTGCTTAACGTGATTACAAACAACTGCAACCATTTTTTATTAATTTTCATTTTGGGCACTTTTTTAAAGACTAGCTATATTAATGAAAGAGGGGCAATGAGATCAGGACATAGCACATGTTGTACTTAAACCTGTGTATTCAACATAAGCACTAACTGCCAAGTCAAAGCTCTGATATTAGAAAATTAAGTAAATGGTCGATTTAGAAAACTAAACAGACAACACACTACTTCATTTAAAAGTTAAGCATTAATATAAATAGTAACATTAAATCAAAACAGTGTTCAAGTATTCCTTAAGTAAACAATACTTAAATATTTTAATTAATCAAGTAAACAGTATTAAAGAACAAAATAAATAAATAAAAGCAGCCAGTGCTTTACTTTTTCTTGTCAGTATTGTTGTGTTATTAAATTAAATTACATAATCAGACCGTTGCGGTTCTATTAGACTGCATGTACACAGCAAGACCTAATGCATAGGCCCCATAAATTGACTGTTTTGTTGTTGTTGTTGTTTTTCAAAATTTATAAAAAAAAATTAAATAGAACAATAATAATAATAATAGTAATAATAATAAGTAAATAAATAAAAAACAAAATGTATTTATTTATTTATTTATTTTTTTACATGCTATATTCTTTCTTTGAATGTTAGATTCTATTGCTATTTTATAGCATGTGAGAAGACTTTTGGAAATTAGCCTTACTTCTTGCCCACTCCGAAAACTGCAAAATTGACAATACAAATGAAAAAAGAAAAAGAAAAACATTAACCAGATTAGTAGCTTTTAACCTACTGTAGCTTGTGCAGTAAACAGATGGCTTACTGACTAGAGCAGACATTTGAAATGAGCATTAAAAGAACAACTGAATGAACACAGTAATGTCCAGACAGAAGATACCAGTGCTCTGATAAGCAAGGGTCAGCTCTAAGTGTAATTCAATCTTTCCACTTGTCCTGTTTTTAAATTACTCTCTACTTCTGCAAGGTTGATTAAATGTTGGTCAGATGTCTCATCACATTTGACAGAGCAGTTACTATCTTAGGATTTGGCTGTGAGTAGGGAAATTAATTGATTTATATCTTTTAGAGCAGTCTCCTGCTGAAGACTTCCCTTATCAGCTCTTATCAGCAGTAGGAGCTGTCATTTCTTTGAATCTTTTCAATAAAGCTCTGATGTGATACTTCATTTTAGAGTCTAAATATAAGATGCAATTACTCAACTGCCGTAGCATCCACTGCAGATTTTGGAGTTGTGTTTCATCCACTGCAAATAATGCTGGCTTTTTTTCCAGATAATAAAACCTTAAAAGAGCCCTTTCATAATAAACACCATGTAGTTCACTGCAGACCACCTGCTGCAGTCAAAATGAACAATGCAAAGACACGGACTAAACTAGGGTTGCAGGGGAGTAAAGGTACTACAGTTGTAATGCGACTGTTTAAGCCTCAAAATACCACAGGTGCCACAGTATTTTCTGAACAATAGTACCATATTGCATGGTCGGATATTCTCACATGCAGTAGATGTAATTGACTCAGGTCTGGATAGCATTAAATGGCCAAAAAAAGAAAAAAGAAAGAAAGAAATGTCTGCTGATGTGTCTGCATATTAACAAATAATTAAACAAAACCAGTGTGTAATTTAATGTTAAAGTGAACTGCACAAGCATCTCCCTTTATGAGAGTTTGGGCCACATTCACAAAGCAGAACAGCCAGTCCTTAATATGGTTATGTTTACACTGAGTTTGGTTACTTATGAGAGTGACAACTGCATTCTGTAACTGAACACACACTGTAAATTTTCAGCACTCCCTAACCGCATTTTCAGCGAGCCCCTGCTGTGTGAACAGAATTGTGCTGGACCATTACTTCTATCTAGCATGTGTTTCGGGTTATTATGTGTGGTTTAGTACCTTACAGGGACACAGATACTGTACATGTCATTCAATCAGTCTTCCACCGGAGCTGCTCCCATCAGTTTTGTAGTTTTGCACTTGAATTAAATGATATGCTCCACTCAAATTAAAGTTGTTGTCATTTAATAAAGATCTGATAAATAAAAGGGGACCTATTGTGCAAAATGCACTTTTACATGCTGTTTGAACACTGATGTGTTTGTCCACAGTGTGTGTAAACAACCAGCCTATAATGGTAAAAATCCCATCCCATCCCAATTTTTAACCCATCTCCAGCATATTTTGTTTTTAGTGGTCTCCGCTGTCACTCCGGGGTGTGTTGAACATGAAAAGTGACGCACGGTCTATGTTCATCTGTTCTCTTCAAAATAAATGCAAAAATGCAAATGCAAAAGCCTATATGCTTGTCCTGTAAGTTCATGATGAAAAATGAAAAAATAAATAAAATAAAAACAACTAAATGTGTTATTATGATTAAAATATGAAAATTAAAATGACGAGTCATAATAGATTATGACAGAATTTTTACGACCCTGTCTGTCAAAATGACGGATAATGATAAAGTCTAATGCAACCTCTAATTATATACTGTAAAAAGGGGCATAAGAGGTCCCCTTTAACTCGTGCCTTAATTATATATATATAATTATATAATTAACACATACATACACACACACACACACTCAAAGGTAGGATAACAACACTAGACTCATATTTTTGGACAAACATACTGATCAAACAAATTATGATAAAAATTTATTAATCTGTATTTTTTTTTCCAGTCAAAATATATAAATATGCTTAAAACAAGATACATTTATTTAGTAAAACAAGACTTGTTTTACGAGAATATACCTTGAATTATGCATAAGCCTCATTATTTCAAACATCTCATGCTGCCTTAAGACTGTCATCATTTCCTGTTTTCTGCCTTTATATGAGACTCAAACTCAAAAAACTGCACTACTCAACATGAAACCTGCATAACTTATTTGAATATGACACATGATTTTCAGGATGTCAGACATATATATATATATATATATATATATATATATATATATATATATATATCTATATATATATATATATATATATATATATATAGCTATGTATGTGTATATATATATATATATATATATATATATATATATATATATATATATATATATATATATAGTGGACCGGAAGGAGTATAGTGGAAACGGAAAGCAGGTTAGATGTATTTCAGCAAGCTATCTGGGTTTTAAAAAAAAAAAAAATAAACATTATCACCGTGAAAAGGTTACATGGCCTATGTATTTTGGAAAGCTATCTGGGTTTTAAAAAAGAAATAAATAAACATTATCACCGTGAAAAGGTTACATGAGCATTTATTTTTTTTGTTGTTGTTGTTGTTGTTGTTGTTGTTTTCACTTAATGGAGGAAGTGAATAAAGTGGGAGTTAGGGAAAAAGATATCTTTATATTATATCCGTAACTCAAGATTTGGACTCTTTGCGGTTTATTCCTGACAGGATGCAATTTGCTAACACAAACTTAGTGATCATCATGATATATTATCTTTAAGACAGGTGCACTGAAGACGGACACAAAGAGGAGAGAATAGTAGCGCAAGCAGAGAAAATACTGTACCAGACAGAACAAATTCATTGAAACACTGAAAGAAAGCCATAATTATGGAATTAGGGTGAGGTGAATATGTATTTCTGAGGAGAACTGACAGTCTTCCGAAAGTTTCGATGGCATTTTCTTTTTCCTCTTACCGTTGTTAAATACACATTAAAGGAGTGTTAATCAGCGCAGCGCTGCGTGCAGCAATAACTCAGGAAACGCTAGTGTTCTATAAGCGCCACCTGCTGTCAGAGATTGAATTTGCATTTTCATCAGAATCAGAAAGAGATTTATTGCCAAGTGTGTTTACACGCAGAAGGAATTCGTCTTGGTGTCAGGAACTTCCAGTACAGAAAGTACAAACATAGTGCAGACATACATATAATAAGGTAATAAAACTAATATTAATAAAGAGTAATAATAAAATATTCATTCAGTCCGTCTGATGTTTTTGTTTTGTGCAGTTGCTTCATGTTGCATATATTTTTGGTCGTTTGCTTGTTTGTTCAAGGTTAGTTTGGCCAGTAACAGAGCAAAATAAAGATTAAATAAATGTAATAATAATAATAATAATAAAAGTAATAAGAACTAAAAAAAAAATTGGCAACGAGTATGGGAATCAGCTCATTTGATTGTAAAATAAATAAATAAAATCGGAAATTGCAATCGGTCAAGAAAAATCCCGATCAGTGCATCCTTAACTGGAATAGTTAGACCTACCTGAAAGACCTGGAAATGCATGGCTCATTTCAGTTTTATCTTTGAACTATTGTACCTATTTGTGCAAAATGGTTATTATTTATTACAAGACAATGTTACAGTCAACAATTAAAACAATAAGTCTTATTTAATGATTTATTAATTGATTGATTGATTGTTGCAAGGCCTGTGAAAATTTTGCCAGGGCAAGTAAAAAAATTTAACCACTGGCCAAACTGGACCAGCAGAAAATTTCCTTAGTGTTAAGCCCTGTCAATGCGATTAAAATCAGTGTCTTAACACTTGTACACAGATATGTAGAACACGTAGGTTACATAATGATATGTTAAAGTTAAAAACTTGTAAAAATATGTACTTGAAAAGAAAACAGGATGACTTTGAATAGCATAACTGCAAAATTGCGAGGAAGAGCTGAGCAAGTCTTGCACATGTATTTCCTGGTCTGAGAGTGACTTCCTGCTTAAACAGGAAGTAATTGATACCAAAAAAGGTAGAAATATATGTATGTAAAAGGAGAATGCATGTGTGTGAAAGCAAAAAATGTATGTATGTGTAAGGAGAATGTATGTGTGTGAGAGAGTAGAAATGCATGTAAGTGAAAGGAGAATGTATGTGTGTGAAAGGAATAATATATGTATGTGAAAGGAGAATGTAAGTGTGTGAGAGAGAGTAGAAATGTATGTATGTGAAAGGAGAATGTAAGTGTGTTAGAGAGAGTAGAAATGTATGTATGTGAAAGGAAAATGTATGTGTGTTGGAGAGAGTAGAAATGTATGTATGTGTAAGGAGAATGTATGTGTGTGAAAGGAATAATATATGTACTGTATGTGAAAGGAGAATGTAAGTGTGTGAGAGAGAGTAGAAATGTATGTATGTGAAAGGAGAATGTAAGTGTGTGAGAGAGAGTAGAAATGTATGTATGTGAATGGAGAATGTAAATGTGTGAGAGTAAAAATGTATATATGTGAAAGGAGACTGTATGTGTGTGAAAGCAAGAATATATGTATGTGAAAGGAGAATGTATTTGTGTGAGAGTAGAAATGTATGTATGTGAAAGGAGAATGTAAGTGTGTGAGAGTGCCAGAATGAATTATGGCTTGTACGGCCCCTCATATTTGTGTGTGTGTGTGTGTGTGTGTGTGTGTGTGTGTGTATATATATATATATATTATTATTATTATTATTATTATTATTATTATTATTATTATTATTATTATTATTATTATTATTATTTATTTATTTATTTATTTATTTATTTATTTTCTTACCAAAATATGACAGAAAATACCTTGTAACTCTAAGTTTAACTGCAGTGTGGCGCTGTTGATGAAATAAGCAAATATTGCCATCCTGATTTCTGGCAGTAATAAGGAAGTGAATATTGCTGAGGGGTACAACATTCATTCAGTATACTGCTGTGGCACTCAACACTGCAGGCAAATAGATTACAATTAGTTGGGTGTAATGGCCCATAAGCCCCACTCTAAAGGCTGCTGGGAAACCTGCGGGATATACACGGATGGCATGATCTGAACGACAATGTGTGGGGGTGTCGATGAAATAGTGTTGCATACTTTAAAATTCAAATGCTCACACAATAAGTTGAGGGTCTGCAAGACACCATTGATTTCTGAGTATTTGTAATTCATTAGATTGTGGCCTTGATTGTATTTTTTTTTTATCTGTTTGTTGCTTGCTTGCTGAGTGTGTTTAATTGCTTGCAAACTAACAAACTAAAATTTGCAGTTAATGGTAATTAATTGTGCAACTGAATGCCAGGGGTGGATGATTCAGAAGTAAAATACGATAAAAAACAGTAAAAATATTTTAAAATAGAGGTATAACACATCATGTTGCACCAAATGTGAAGGATGATGAAATAAGAAAAAAATATTTTTAAGCACCAGTATAATAATTGACAGTAATATTTGCCTGAAGTTATAAATAAGAAAATCTATTTCCATACAGAAATTCCCATTAACATTTTTAATGGTGACATTAATAAAACAATGAATCAGAGTTTTTAATTGGTCTATAGAAACTGACAGCTTTATTAAATCATTCAAATAAATCTATATTTCCAACTCTAAAAATAATAATAATAATAATAATAATAATAATAATAATAATAATAATAAAAACTGTGCTACTAAAATTAATTTTAATTAATTAACATTAACCAATAATCGACTAGAGGTGTTTTGACCAAGTATAAAAACAGCAATTTGATAAACAACACCTATGTTCAGTAAATTTATTTATTAATTGCAATAATTGTAATCAACAACCTATAACCTATTTCATATCTAGTCATTGCTACTGTAATATCAAGAATCCAGATACAGTATGGCTGTTGCCTTACAAAGCATTTCCAATCCTAATTTAATGTGGACATCAGAAACAAAGTTCCTGATACATTTTCAGGCATACTGGATAAAGAACCCCCACCCCTCTGTACACATTTGGCCACTAGAGAAAACACCTATACAAAATGCCATTAACCTGATGGATTGGATGGTAATAGTTTAAGAGGCGAACTCAAAATGCATAAGAGGGCAAGGTTGCACATTCACTGAAAATTATATGTGGTAATGACTTTACTGAAGTTCAGCTAATACACATAAAACCAAAGCAACGGAAACAAACCACATACCCAGCTTTCACACATTCCAATAACCAATTACACTGTGGACTAAACTACAGCAAACACTTATCAACATCAGTCAAAAGCAAATTTTGCATTTACCCTGTAAAGCCTGAAATAACATGAAAATATATTATAGAGTATATAGTCAGAATATATATACACTGAACAAAATTATAAACGCAACACTTTTGTTTTTGCCCCCATTTTTCATTAGCTGAACTCAAAGATCTAAGACTTTTTCTATGTACACAAAAGGCCTATTTCTCTCAAATATTGTTCACAAATCTGTCTAAATCTGTGTTAGTGAGTACTTCTCCTTTGCCGAGATAATCCATCAACCTCACAGGTGTGGCATATCAAGATGCTGATTAGACAGCATGATTATTGCACAGGTATGCCTTAGGCTGGCCACAATGGATTATCTCGGCAATGAAAAATGGGGGCAAAAACAAAAGTGTTGCGTTTATAATTTTGTTCAGTATATATATTTGCTTATATGCAACAAATGTTTGCATATGTGTTTTTGTTGAGTGTAATATTTGATTCAATTTTACCCAGAGACCCAAACTAAGCAAAATATGCATTTTGGTGCACAAGTAAGACAGAGAGATGTACATGTAAGCATTCCTCAAAAGCCTGATATAGCTAATTTGATACTCACAATTTAACATAATATTTCTAAAAAAATAAATAATAATAATAAAAGAAAATCAGTACAAATTACACACAATGAAGGGCAACGTATTTTAAACCTTTAAACCTCAAAGCCCCCCTGTCTTTTTACTTAATAAAAAAAAAAAAAAAAATCATGAAAGTCATGAAGTACATTGTGTACAGGTTTTTCAACAAATATTTGATCATGTTGATTACTTACAGCCCTTAGAAAATCTGTATATCAAATATGATACTATAGGATATACAGGTTAACAACAGAACCTATCAAAGAACCAGCAGAGTGCTGGGTTGTTAGTGGTGGTGAGAGTTTGTGAGACATAATTGCAGACAAAACTATGAGTGGAGCAGAGCATAATACCTCACACTGGGAGAAACATTTTTGTCGCACAGCACGTACAAAGCACACATTGTCAACACATCTGCATTCCACAGCAGTGTCTCTGTGATGACCACCCTTCATGGTCAAAAAGATAGATGATGGTAAACGTGTGAGATTTTGTTTGTGCAACCTTCCAGAGCTGCTCATAGTTATACTTAAAGAGGCTTCAGGCAGGTGCAACATGAATGCTGACTATCATAGTTCATGTTTCAAGATCAGGTTAAAAGAGAAAAGCCAGAGAAGGGTCTCCCATAACATTAGAAAGGTCGACCAGAATAGTGACAAAAACTGATCATTCATAAACATATGGACTTGAGAATGAAAGCACTGGATCAGGAAAATATACAATACATACTCACATTTCCGGTGTTAAAATAACACAAATAGCTGTAGGTTTCAAAGACAAAATCGAATTACATCCACTTGAGTCTGGGGTGCCTCTTCTAATCCCGAAGGTAATCTAAAACGCTCATTGATGAGTTTTGCAGGGTGTGTAAATCTAGTTTCCCTGAGCCTTACAATCAATCTAGGGAGGACTAGCAAACAAAATGAAACACTGCAAGACAAAGACAGTATTTTACCAAACCAGAGAGAGCAGCTCCTCAGAGTGTTTAAATGCACTACTACACTTAGACTTCAATCCAACCTAATCTGGCAAAAAAAAACTACTAAAATCATGATTCATGTGCAATCTAGTCGCAGCCCCAGATGGCATCCTCACAGACCAGTCTGTTCAATGACTGTCTCATGCATATTGCACCACAAAAACTGGAGAGTGCGAGCAGAAAATCGACAGTTCCAATAGGATTGGTTGGCTATGCACAGGTTGCAGGACTCAATGTGTATCACTCTGCCCAGAAACAAAATGTGCTGATATAATGAGTGCTTCTCTAGTTGCTGGATTTGACTATAAATTTGTCAGATTACTGTCTTCAAATCTTTGACTTTTGCTTGAGGCACTGAGTTGCCGATAAACTAGATATCAATGAGCAGAACTGCACATATGGTTTTGTTTTCTGAGTTGTGTGTTCTGAGTTGTCTGAATGTGAAATAATCAGTACTTATCACATTTAGGCGCATATAAATTATATAAATTAAAAACTACAAGGTCTGCACATATTTCTGCTTTTATCTGTGTCTTCTGTACAGCTAGTCATATATCTAAAAACGCCCATCCTCTAAACAGCCCATAGGTATTGTAATTAATTAATTAAATTGATAAATATAAAGCTTTTTTTGCATAGGTTTTAATGGTCAATCTTCCTTCTCCTCTCTAAGTGAACAGTTCGTGTCCAGAAAATGCAGCGATAATGACCAGATTATGCCGATAGTCAAAAGTCTGGCAATTCACGTCTATTGTGCCACCCTATGTGCCATCCGCAGATGGCTAGACCAGAACTATGCAAATGCACCTGGGGCAAAAATCAAAGATGGTAGAAAACATTAAAATCACTGATACTTATAAACACATAATAAGCAATGACGTTCAACCCACAAGAATCATTATAGGCTTGAATGGTAAAAACCAGTGTTTCTTACCTTCATAGATTGCTTTAAATCCTTGGGCACTCACTGCAAAATCCGTAAACCACAGCGCCAAAATCGACCCAGAACTCACGATGGGTGATGGCAACATGAAGCCAGACAACCTGAAATGAAAATGTAAAAAATGTAATGTTTAATGTTCAATTTTAAATTTTTAATAAGTGTTAGAATCCAACCATATATATTATTTCACATAAAAAAGGTCAGAATTATATACACTGAACAAATTATAAACCAAACATTTTGTTTTTGGCCCTCCATTATTTCATTAGCTAAACTCAAAGAATCGAAGACTTTTTCCTATGTACACAAAAGGCCTATTTCTCCTCACATATTGTTCACTAATCTGTCTAAATCTGTGTTAGTGAGCACTTCCGCCTTGGCCGAAGATAATCCATCCACCTCACAGGTGTGGATATCAAGAGCTGATTAGACAGCATGATATTGCACAGGTTACTGCCTTAGGCGGCCACAATGGAGTTTATCTCGCAATGAAACGATGGGGGCATAAACCAAGTGTTGCGTTTATAATTTGGGTTCAGTATATATATTTGGCTTATAGCAACAATGGTTGCATATGTGGAGGATTTTTGTTGAGTGTGAATTACTGATTGATTCACTTTTTTACCCAGAGACCCAAACTAAGCAAAATATGCATTTTGGTGCACAAGTAAGACAGAGAGATGTCCATGTAAGCATTCCTCAAAGCCTGATATAGCTAATTTGATACTCACAATTTAAAACATAATATTTCTAAAAAAATAAATAATAATAATAAAAGAAAATCAGTACAAATTACACACAATGAAGGGCAACGTATTTTAAACCTTTAAACCTCAAAGCCCTTTTTACTTAATAAAAAAAAAAAAAAAATCATGAAAGTCATGAAGTACATTGTGTACAGGTTTTTCAACAAATATTTGATCATGTTGATTACTTACAGCCCTTAGACAAATCTGTATATCAAATATGATACTATAGGATATACAGGTTAACAACAGAACCTATCAAAGAACCAGCAGAGTGCTGGTTGTTAGTGGTGGTGAGAGTTTGTGAGACATAATTGCAGACAAAACTATGAGTGGAGCAGAGCATAATACCTCACACTGGGAGAAACATTTTTGTCGCACAGCACGTACAAAGCACACATTGTCAACACATCTGCATTCCACAGCAGTGTCTCTGTGATGACCATATGGTCAAAAAAGATAGATGATGGTAAACGTGTGAGATTTTGTTTGTGCAACCTTCCAGAGCTGCTCATAGTTATACTTAAAGAGGCTTCAGGCAAGTGCAACATGAATGCTGACTATCATAGTTCATGTTCAAGATCAGGTTAAAAGAGAAAAGCAAGAGAAGGGTCTCCCTATAAATTAGAAAGGTCGACCAGAATAGTGACAAAACTGATCATTCATAAACATATGGACTTGAGATGAAAGCACTGGATCAGAAAATATACAATACATACTCACATTTCCTGTTAAAATAACACAAATAGCTGTAGGTTTCAAAGACAAAATAGAATTACATCCACTTGAGTCTGGGGTGCCTCTTCTAATCCCGAAGGTAATCTAAAACGCTCATTGATGAGTTTGCAGGGTGTGTAAATCTAGTTTCCCTGAGCCTTACAATCAATCTAGGGAGGACTAGCAAACAAAATGAAACACTGCAAGACAAAGACAGTATTTTACCAAACCAGAGAGAGCAGCTCCTCAGAGTGTTTAAATGCACTACTACACTTAGACTTCAATCCAACCTAATCTGGCAAAAAAAAAAAAAAAAATCATGATTCATGTGCAATCTAGTCGCAGCCCCAGATGGCATCCTCACAGACCAGTCTGTTCAATGACTGTCTCATGCATATTGCACACAAAACTGGAGAGTGCTAGCAGAAAATCGACAGTTCCAATAGGATTGGTTGGCTATGCACAGGTTGCAGGACTCAATGTGTATCACTCTGCCCAGAAACAAAATGTGCTGATATAATGAGTGCTTCTCTAGTTGCTGGATTTGACTATAAATTTGTCAGATTACTGTCTTCAAATCTTTGACTTTTGCTTGAGGCACTGAGAGTTGCCGATAAACTAGATATCAATGAGCAGAACTGCACATATGGTTTTTGTTTTCTGAGTTGTGTATTCTGAGTTGTCTGAATGTGAAATAATCAGTACTTATCACATTTAGGCGCATATAAATTATATAAATTAAAAACTACAAGGTCTGCACATATTTCTGCTTTTATCTGTGTTTTCTGTACAGCTAGTCATATATCTAAAAACGCCCATCCTCTAAACAGCCCATAAAATAAATAAATAAATACATAAATAAATAAATAAAAAGCTTTGGGTGGTCACTTTAATGGTCAATCTTCCTTCTCCTCTCTAAGTGAACAGTTCTTGTCCAGAAAATGCAGCGATAATGACCAGATTATGCCGATAGTCAAAAGTCTGGCAATTCACGTCTATGTGCCATCCTTTTGGCAAAAATGCAGATGGCTAGACCAGAACTATGCAAATGCACCTGGGGCAAAAATCAAAGATGGTAGAAAACATTAAAATCACTGATACTTATAAACACATAATAAGCAATGACGTTCAACCCACAAGAATCATTATAGGCTTGAATGGTAAAAACCAGTGTTTCTTACCTTCATAGATTGCTTTAAATCCTTGGGCACTCACTGCAAAATCCGTAGTAAACCACAGCGCCAAAATCGACCCAGAACTCACGATGGGTGATGGCAACATGAAGCCAGACAACCTGAAATGAAATGTAAAAAATGTAATGTTAATGTTCATTATTATAGTGTTAGAATCCACCATATATATTATTTCACATAAAAAGGAACCAATAATTGTTTCATTCATTCCTGCACTTTTCAAAATAGTTCACGCTTTGTCACATTTTTAATGAGCAGGACCAAATCATCTTGGTTGCCCTCATGGAGCATGAGCACACTTATCTGCCATATGACTCCAGTTAATGCCTCGCCTTTTCATTGAAACCACTCTAGTGAATTAGATGACAATATCAAGCTTAAGATAAAACTGGGGTCTTCCGTAACAATGACTAGCCTCTGTGATTCTCAAATGAAGGATAAGAAATCTTTTGATTTTTTTTTTCCCGATGAAAGCAAGGAGAAATAAACTGGTCCCATTCCTAGCAGCAGTTATCTGATTCTAACACATCAGCTAAAGTACATGGAATTCTCTAAAGATTATTCATGTTATCTCAGACCAGCACAAAACCAGAACAGAGCACAGACTCCTTAATTTTTGTCTCAGCAATCATCTAATTTCCTAACTAGTAGTCATTTGCAAGCATCAAGATTATCGTTCACCATAAATTTTATTTGCTTAATGTCCTTTATTGATCTTCTATAGCAGAAACACAATGGTCATCTCAGATGTTTTAAGCTAACCAAATGTTTCTTGTAAAATTAAAAATAGACACTTATGAACACCATGATGTAGGCATAAATAAATGTGAATAAAATTGCTCACATAATATGCTCTTGCAAGAGTTCTCAATGAAAGCGAACTAACTTTAGGATTGTGACACAAATCTGACCAACATGTTCAAGAGATCATCAGAATTATACTGAACAATATATCCTAGGGCTTTTCAGGGCCCAGTTTTATGACAGTGTCACTCTATTACTGCCACAGTGGGACAAGCCAATATGTTCAATATAAGGAAATGCTCTGGGAATGCCTCATGACCGCGTTCTGAAGCACATGTGGAATTAGTCCAATAAAAAAAGTGAGACGTCACGAGCAGGGTGACGTGAGCAACCAGGAAGCATAAAGCATAAAGTATTAAGCATAAAGCACATGTTAGCTTCTGATGAAGTGAGCACCTGCAGGGAGTAAAACAAAAAGAACCTCCTCAATGGGTTTGAAGGGGGCCCTCCAGAACCACCACCAGGTCCCATGAAGGCACATTATTGCACTATACTGGCCTCAGCCTCAGGGTGCCATGGAGGAAATGAGTGACAAGTGGGTGTCTTCAAGAAGTGAAAAGTCTCCACTTCAAGGCATACTGTTTCCTCATGGCGAGAGCTCTAAACTGGAGTATGGTCTCAACAACCTTGGCTGAGAGACCAGATGCTAAGAGCTGTGCCACCTCAGGGGCCATGCCCACAGCTTCCATAAACCTGGGCGGTGGTGAAGGATCAAGGATCACTGGAGCCAGGGATGACAGTGTGGCTCCTTGAGAGTACTGAGGATAATTGGGATTCTGATACCTGAGAGGGAGCCGTGGATCTAGCAGGTGAGATAAAGTGACGTGACATACAGCCAAGTATGGTGACCCATACTCAGAATTTGTGCTCTGCATTTAACCCATCCAAAGTGCACACACACAGCAGTGAACAGCAGTGAACACACACCCGGAGCAGTGGTCAGCCATTTATGCTGCGGCGCCCGGGGAGCAGTTGAAGGTTCCATGCCTTGCTCAAGGGCACCTCAGTCGTGGTATTGCCGGCCCGAGACTCGAACCCACAACCTTAGGATTAGGAGTGACACTCTCTAACCACTAGGCCACGACTTCCCCTATGGGCTTCCCCCTAAAGACGAGCCCATCTCAGATCCCTCTGCTTAATCTCCATGAAAAAAAACTAGTTGGGGAAAAAAAGGGAACAAATGAAACCGGTACAATAACTATTACTTAACCAAAACAGAATATATACAACATTAGTCCCCCCTCTCTAAATGTGTGTCCTTGTGCCATAGAAAATACAGTCCAACAGAGGAAGGAAGGTTGGGGCTCTGGAGAAAGAGATAACCAAAGTCTCTTTAAAACAAGTTATGTCACTCGGCAGCCATCTTTGTATGGGGAAAAATTAAATTCTCCAAAACTGTTCATAAAGCTTACGATTAAATTTCATATTTGAAATCACCAAAGAAATCTAACAAGAACTGTGTCATAAATGTTGTTTCTTTTGCTCAAATAGCATAAAAAGCTTATTTTTCAGACTAGGTCAGCCAGTGCGCATGTGCAGTCTTGAGCGCATGTCTCAAAACGATGACTGTTTCTATAGCAACCGGGACATCTAATGGCAGCTACAGTGATGCGCTGACCCCTCTCTAAATGTGTGTCCTTGTGCCATAGAAAATACAGTCCAACAGAGAAAATCTTAAAGACACTGTTAAAACTGTGAACTTTATACTATGCATATAACAGTGGCCCATACTGTGGCTAGCTGTGATCCCAACAGCCAATCATGTCGCAGTACTGGAAAGAAACCAATTTGCAAATCCCTCCTGCTCAGGAAGGATTTAATGGTTCAAAAGAACTGAAGTAGAACAACATCAGATAAAGAAACTGAACTGAAATAAGTCCTGATAAAAGGAAAGTCTGGGGAGTTCAGCAATAGTTTTGCCCATAGTGTAAGTATTTTAACAGTGTAACTATTTTTGATCTATGCAAAGACATTATCTTTCTGTGTTTGCCTACAACTGTATTTTATTACTGTATATAACAACTAATTGCATCCTTTGAGGTCTGAAAGTATGCTATAGAAATTAAACATCATCATCATCATCTTCTTCTTCTTCTCTCAGCGAAATTTACCCACCACAAAACATGAAACTGAACAAAACAAAACTGTGATTAGTCACTTACGTCAGTCTGACACTCTTCCTGAATAAGTGGGCTGTCCTTGGCCAGATGCATCGGCTATAGAGACCATATTTTATGTCATAGGGCAAAGGTCTGTCTATGTGAGACTACCCCACTACTAACACACAGATCAACAGACTGTCTAGAGCACTGTTATGATCTTCTATTTATGGGCAATATCACACTAGCTGTAGTGCAATAAGTATACATTACCTGCAGAAGAATGACAACCATGATATAGAACTATATCACACGTCTGTGAGTGTAATATTGCTTTTATTTTTTATGATCTACAATAAAAATATTGTAAATTATATTAATTTAAATAATTAAAATATAATTATAAAAAATATTTTTAATATTATTTATTTAAAAATATTTATTTAAAAATTGAAAAGGTGTAACTTGAACTATGTTGGTATCATACTTGACTTGTATGCATTTGACATTATTGACACTATTTTTTGCATTATTGACACACTATTTTCCTATTTAACACTGTGTAGATTAGATTAACAAATAGTCACAGACAAAGGTTTTAAACTCCCCAGTATTTCCAACCTTCTGCTTGGAATTTCAGCCTTTCTAATTGGACAAGCTCATCCTGAGAGGCGTGAATCTTCTCAGACCTTAAAAGGCTCACACACATTCTGCCTAGGTCTTCTTCTGCTAAGGCTTCTGCTAAGTTTTCTACTAAATTTTCTGATGGCTGCCCATGTGGAGAGCCTGAGTCGTTGCGGGAGTGCCCGGTGGGCTCCAACACATAGAATTCAGTCTGCGTTCTGTTAGATTCTGAGAAGATGAGGATGTAAGCTAGTCTTCTAAGGACACCCTAAGTTCGTGCCAGGACTTGTGCCTTGACTTTCTATTCATCAAAGATCCTAGGATCTTAGCTGATGTCTCTCTTAGTGCTTTTTCACTTTCCACTGGGAAGAAACTCCCAATCACCACTGAGTCAGAATATCTTTGGAATTCATCAGTTTTCAAACGCGGAAGAAGGTGATCGCGACTCTGCACCACTGAACCTCTAAACCATCAAGACTATCATCCGAGACTGCATCCTGACGCTCGTTCCAGGCTAAGGCAATGCAAGTATCGTACATTTAACTAAACGAAAAAGAGGTTTAGTATAAGCTATAGACCCCGTTATAAATGGTGCTCATTCTCTGGTTTTCCTGATGGTTTAATCCATCAAATCTCATTTGCCCTTTCCCCTGTATGAGTGATTGTTTGTTTGTTTGTTAGACTAGTTTGTGTTAGTGTTTAGTTAATAAAACTCTTGTGCACAAATTACATGAGTTTCTGATTCTGCCTTGCAAATTATTGTTCCTTTACAATCGATCTAGCTACTTGCTCTAATGAATTTAAATGCTACTGTAAGAAGGTTGTCTCCTGTGGCCACAAAAATATCCTTTCTTAGAGTTTATATGAATTTATATAAACTGTTAGATGGGTTATTTTTTTGGTTGATGGAGATTTAATTCTTATAGTGTTACTACTGGAAGCTCATATAAATTATTGTAATTAATCATAATTAATTGTAATTATTTATATACATTTCCCTTTTGAGATAATTTACTTCAACTGTAAAGTGCTTTGACACTATCTGTATTGATTTCTAGTCAGGATTCTGACCGTATGAGAATACTGAGACTGCTCTTATCAGAATTTGAAATGACCTGCTCTTATTATCTGACTGTGGTTGTATCTCTCTATTAGTGCTACTAGATCTAAGTGCTGCATTTGACACTATTGACCACAAAACTATTTTGAAAAGACTAGACAATTATGTCTGTATACACTTAATAAGTGGAATTGCATTGGCATGGTTGGAACCATACTTATCTGACTGTCATCAATTCGTAGCAGTGAATGAAGAGGTATCACATCATTCATAAGTGCAGTATGGAGTACCTCAAGGCTCAGTACTAGGATTGTTGCTTTTCATGTTTTACGTATTACCCTTGGAAGATATCATCAGGAAACATGGAGTTATCTTTCACTGTTATGCTGATAATACTCAGCGCTATATTTCTTTGCAGCCCGACTAAACATAGCTGATATATATAAAAATATATAAAAATTGGATGACTAGTAATGTCCTACTGCTAAATTCTCAAAAATGGGTGTTAATTATCAGACCAAAATCCTCTGCATCTAATAATCTAGAACACTGTCAAACACTTGATGGCTGTGCTGTCAATTTTTCATCATCAGTTAGAAACATAGGTGTGCTATTTAATAGCAATCTTTCCTTTCAAAATAATATTACTAGCATTTCTAAAAATGCATTTTTTATTGTAAAAATAGAAATTTTGACCTTTGCTCTCAATGTCAAATACAGAAATGTTATTTCATGTGTTCATGACTTCAAGGTTAGATTATAGTAATGCGAAATGCAACAGCTAGAGTTCTTACTAGAACCAGCAAGTATGACCATATTAGCCTGGTACTGACAGCACCACATGGGTCCCTATTAAACGTATGCATTTAAAAATCTTGCTAATTATTTATAAAGCTGAATGGTTTAGCTCCTCAGTACTTTAGCAAGCTTTTTTCACATTATATTCGTTCATGTTTGCTGCAGTCTCAAAACTCTGGCCATTTGATAATACTTAAAATATCAAAATCAATCTCCATCGTCCTCACAAGATGTGAATATAAACAAATTTCTAAATTATTTTCACTCTGGAACACAGAGAAAAGTAAAATAGAACTGCTTTGGTTAAAGCGAATATTAAATTTTTCACCCATTGAATGTGTAAAAGGTCTAAAAGTGAATTAACACAGGAACTGAAATAGCAAAGTAAGGTGTTTTGTATGTGATGACTGTATTATTGAACAGTAGATATTGAACAGTGACTTGTATTCTTTTATTCCAGGACATTAATCCAAACTAAATTGTCGGAGTGCTTGCTGGCATGTACAGAGGCTAGATAATGGCTGTTTGGCTGAAGTGCTTACCTGCAATTTCTCTGCCAATGTAATATGATTATCCAAGCATGACTTTACAAGGACTGTGTTTTCCATGAGGGTTCACAGGTCAAGAAAGTCCAGCTCATGAACTGATATAATCTCCATCCTCCACAGTGTCCACTGGGAATATATAGCATTTTCATCATTGTTTTTCTTCATGTGCAAACACTGCTCAGTGTAAAGTTATCATGTTTTAACCAAAGAGGACTCTGTGACTGAGCATCTGGAGTTTTTATTAGAGCCCATATCAAAAGTGATCACAGTCGTTCAATCACAGTCTGTACAGATATGGTTTTGGAAGATTCAGCCCAGAGTGAATTAGCTCAGAACGAAAAGTGACTTGGCATCATTTCAAACATTACTCATCGAAGGCCTGTGTTGATGCTCAACATCAGTAACACGGAATACCCTTCCTATTAATGACCACCTTCCTTGCCTGGTGGCTCTAAAGTACTTGTAAGGTGTTTTTTTTTTTTTTTTTACTTTTTTTTCTTTTGGCCATTAGGCAGCTAGCTTTCAATAAACCCCTTCATCTTCATTAATTAAATAATTTTTTCATCGAAGAAGCCAGCAAGACCTTACAGAGAAAAAAAAAAAGCGAATGGTGATCATTGTTAGACCACTGAATAGTCTCCTCGCTCTTGAGTATTCCTTTTGTAAATCTCTTAAAATTACAGTCTGATTTCAGTTAGGTGACTGTTAAAACTGATCAAACACTAACATGCCAAAGTAAGTGATTCTGTATAGTAGCAAGAATTTGGTTAAACCCAATTATAAACCAACTTCCACTGACCTGTTCTGTCAAATCAAGTTTTCTTCAATTTGGTTGCACGACTCTACAGTAAGTGAGAATACTGAGAAATTTTCACCAGTGAAGTTTGCTGGTGAGGAGTATGTCTATGCTGGTCCACCAGCTAAACTAGCAATAAACCAGCAATAAAGATTATAACTCAGCTCTGACCTGCTAGAAATTCAAGTTGGTCTGAAGTGATTTAAAGACTTCATGAACTACTTCATGAACTTCTGCAACCTCTAGACTAGTTTAATCTTAAATTTAGTTGTATGGTACTGTAAAGAAGAAAAGTTGTACAGTAATGAACCCACCTTGAAATGACCCATTGTGTTTTGCTCTGCTCTTTTGAAATAAGAGGTGCATAATTGCTCTAGTGAACATCATTTGAAACATTATGTGGGCCCTAACCTTCACAGACTATGCTATTATGAATTTAGGGAATGAGGGGTAAAGATATCACTGTGATACAATCATACCTAGGGGGTATTCTGAAGGACAAAGCTATGCCTTTGAACAGACATTCAATCAGAAAAACAATGTAGCTGGCGAGTTTACCAAAACTTGACTGCTCGCAATGAATGAATAAGGATTTGGGTTCAAAGAAAGAAAAGTGATGCTTCAGATGTCTGAGATGAGTGTAAACTAAATCTTTTGTCCCTGTGCTCTGAAAGTAGCAATGCGGTTCTCATAGTGAAATATCCTTCTACTGTACCTGAAATAAATTTAGTTTGCCACACATCTCTCTCTCAAAAAAAAAGACAATTTACAGCAGTGTGTTTAATTATACAGCATATTAAGTTCACATATTTCTATGTTATCTTTTGAACAGGAAAACATTGTGTTATCTTTTGAACAGGAAAAAAAAAAAAACATATGGTGACTGTTTTAGGAAGCGTATAATGACACAATGCTTCTGTATATACAAAAATCTGCTTTGTACCTTAAAATGTACAGATAACCACCATGATAATATAGGTGGTGAAATAGCCATATGATGAGCTAATCGTAAGTGACCTATCCATAAAACATAGCCAATAAATAGATGGCGCAAAGGTTTATACACATCGGGGTGACACACAACACTAAAACAATGAAAGAAATTTCACATAAATATCAGAAAATGTAACGCAAAACATCCTAATATAACTTACTGACTATACACACACTATTAGATAAGAACTGAACTATGCTGAATAATGACATCACTGTTTTCTACAGGGCTGCTTAACAGCTGAATTGAACTACTCTTATAATTTATGGTCTTTACACAGTTATTGGAACTGAATCAACATTGAACTGACCTCAGCTTAAAAATGACACTGTAATTTTTTATAAGCTGCTTTACATCAGAATTGATCTCTGTTTGCATAATTGAATCATTATGTTCCTATTTGTCCCTGTAAATCTGCTTTGAAACAATCATTATTGTATAAAGCACTATATAAATAAAGGTGACTTGAAAATATTTGTATTGTGAAAAGTCCTATACAAATAAATTTTGGGAAAATTAAATGTCATGTTGCCTTTAATAGCCATAATTTATTCATTCAAAATCTATGTTGCAGACAGTGGGTTTTAGTTGTGTAAAGCAAATTCCAAATGTCACATTGTTTTGTCCTATTTATACTTTTATTTTTATATTTTTCACTGCCTCCACATTATATTTGTCATAAGCTCTAAGGTACCTTTGACTCATGTAAATTTAGAACTAATGGTATTTTTATTTTTTTTTTTCACGAGGAAGACTCATTCCGTGAACCGAACCATCCCAAAAATAGTCCACACAGAGTGAATCATGAATTGGCCACCAGGTGAAACATTTGTCATCCTGTAAAAGGGTGAGCACACCACTGGTGACCACCACTGGTGTAGTCACAATATATTGGTATATCCATCACATGGCTCGGCAAGCCCCAGCTCTCCTTGACTTGCGGTACAAGTGCATCAATCATAAAGCAGCAACTCTCTTGGTCTGCTATGGAAAAGAATTCCTGACAGAACTCCATTCTAAAAGCCCACAACATTTTTCCACAGCTTTCTTCTCCTTATTCTCCTGACAATCTAAGCAATAATCAAGGATACTCAAATTGTGTAGCCTGGGAGCCACTTTTAGAAAAGTGTTGTGGTGATAGCCCCCTACCATCCTCATTGTATCTTTTTGCATTTGTTAGTTAGGTGCCAATCTTCGAGGGTGTGTAACCCCAGTTACACACCTGAGCTTGACTTGAGGTTTTTTTTTTTCTTCTAAATTTTAGTTTACTAAAAATAAAATAAAAAATAAATATAGATACATAAATAAATACAAATAAATAATATAAAAAGCAATCATACAAATAGTAAAAAAAATAAATAAATAAATAAATAAAGTGGTTTATATTATATGCTTCCTAAAAAGTTCATACAACTAAAATATTGGGTGGGAACTACGTTTAATTGGATTTATCACTCTATTTTGTGTTAATTTGACTGCTTTGGTCCTTAAGACTTCAACATATGTTGTACATCTTTGCTGGTAAATGCAGAATAAAAAGTAAAAAAATTGAATGAATACATCATAAGTATTAAACAGAAATGGTTTAAGGGATGCTACACACCCCACCTGCACTGGAAGCAACTCAAGAGTGGCATGACAAAGGTACAACACTGATATTATAATTAACAGAGCTGTTGACACTGTATTAATTGACACGCACACCTAACAGCTCTGTTTATTATAAGGGGAGCATCAACTGCAGTGTAAAATGACAACCAAATTCTAACAGTGTTTTTACACCTAGCTTTAGTGCTCAAAACGCTCTCAGAGTGGCTCAACTCTTATATGTGAACAAACCAAGTGATCTTGGACCACCCTAAAAAGAATCCAAAAGCGGAGTATGTTCAGAGTACGGTTCATTTGTGGGTCCATTTATGGTTCAATTTCCTCATGATTCCCGGTCCGCTTTGTATGGACCAACACAACAGAAATATCTGAGGTTTAACTAAGAAGTTTATTATTTCAGTTAAAAAAAAAAAAAATGTTTAATGTATAGCCTAAGCATAGTTTATTATTATTATAATTATTTTATTATTTACCAATGTAATTTCAGACATTTCAGTCTCATTAATGTTTTTCAAAAATAAATAAATAGATAAACCAACTGTTACTTCTAACAATACAAAACAATTATGTTGTCATTTATGTAATCTACGGCTAGCTGTGCATTAAATGATTTTCATGCATGACGTGGATGCAAAGAACCACCCGATGTGTTGCTTAGATCTAGCATTCTGCCGGCTTTAAATGAGAAACAGAAATGAAGTATTGTGCTAAGATCACATTAGCTTGAATGCATGAATTACATCATTGATTTGAACTAATTATTTATCGAGAGAGAGACCCCCTTGAGATGAGGGGGAAAAAAGATTGGATAGGGAAAACTCTGGCTTTGTGTGGATGTGGCCTGATATCACTTCAGTGCTGAAGAGGACCATAAAATGAAACAGGTTCTTTTTTGAGTCCACTAAATTGTGATCACCAAAAGGACTGAGGTCACTTTCAGGTGGGTCCCTTTCTGGTTCACTTTAAGTGAACTGGGTTTTATTATTTTAAAGTGAACTATATGAGAAAACACCCTTAAACTCCAAGAAGGTGTTTTTTTTTTGTTTGTTTGTTTTTTTGTGCTGGGCACTGGGCAGGACTGTGAAAGTAAAAAATAAAATAAAAATAAAAAATATGTGCTCCAACTGAAGAAAAAATAAATAAATAAAAATAAATATGACCTTCAGCAAGAGCTTCAAGACAGGACATTAGATAAAAAATTCTTTATATATTGGTAGGACTTCATTAAGAAAAGCATCTTTTACAGTGGCTTTACACCAGTGAAAGGTCTAGAGTGTACGAAGTGAAAAGCGAAAAGAAAAAATAAAAGAGGCCAATGTTCACAGTTTCCTGCTAAACTACTTATACCTTACACCACTACTCAAGAGTTAAGACATAAACATTGCACTAGACATATAACTGTAAAAACAAAACTGGTTTACTGTGCGGTTTGTTAGGAAGGATCAATCACAGCTAATCACAGATCAATCCACTCTTACCAAGTTCAGTAAATGCGATTTTGTTATTTGATTATTGTTACATTCAGAAGAAGCCAGAAACACATGTGAGCATGACACATTTCAGTGTGAACGTTACGGAAGGAATGTCAAACAATTTTGTTTATTTTTCAAATTAATCATGATTACAGGCTAGATGTAATCATGACTTGTGCTCTCTGTTTATGAACTCTTTACCAAATACTTTTGTCAAAGTGATTTATTTGCATTTTAGCATTTGCATTACATAACTTACTCCATATATAATACTCAAAAAAAAAAAAATTCTGATGCAATAAAATTTCTCAGTGGCACAACCGGTACAGCATAGTACTTGTGGGGCAGAGTACTCAGAGCAGTAGATACTGTCCTTCAGGCTTTAGCCAGCATTCCTTTCAGTTATACACTCTTTATATTAGACTTTTTCTGTTCAATTTTTCTGTTCAGAACTTTTGTGTCATGTCATCAAACATTTGATAGTACAATACCATATACTGTAATACCATCTAAAGTCTTCTATTCAAGATTCCCCTTACAGAACTCAAGCTGCGTCGTAAACGCTTTGGGAATGCGCATATGAAATCAGTCTAGAGTGGCGAGACATCACGGGGGGGAGGGGGGGTGGTGACATAGCGACCAAGAAGCTTTAAAACTGTATCCGGTAAAAATAAAGCTAGATTCTGCTTTTCAGCAAGTGCTCTGCATTGTGTCCATCTAAAAGGTGTGTTTGAAGTGTGTGTGTATTGATAATGATGCTTTTGAGCGTGTTTTATTACAGACGGAGATACACATGAGGGCTGAGATTGTTTTGTTAGGGATGTATATTGACTGGGGTTGGGTGTGTCGTGCGTGGGATTATGTCGTTGTCTCGGGCGTCCGTGCGTTTTTTGGCTGTGATTTGGCACATACAGAATGATGGAGTTACATAAACACTAGGCTTGCTGTGGTAGTTGGTGTTTGATTAAAAATGATATTACTTGCCCGCTGCGGCACCTTGTTTTTTTTTTATTATTTTTTATTTATTTAGTTCAAATGGAAAATGTATGCTTCTCTAAACTGAAACCGTACAGCCAGGGTTGCCAGGTCTGCCAGGTCAAAATCAGTCCATTCCAGTCAAAAACAGCTTAATGTAGTGCAATGACCATATCCCAAATATCAAAACTCAAATATCAAAACACCAAATATCAAAACAATATTCTGTTTACATACCTAAATACATACTTTACAGTCACTTTTATGCTCATTGATCATAACCACAGCTCAACAGTGGCCCTCCTTAACGAAACATAACATCCAGGGCAGTTCTATCATAGGTAGAATGAAAAATGTTTCAATACAAGCATTTCAGTCAAATGTAATTTGCATGCAATATTTCAAACCTTTAACTCACAGGTCTCTGATCTCCTCTTTCCTTTGGGAGTCAGGGCCCACTCAACTAGAGGTATGGCAGCATCTAAAGCCCTTCTGTCAGGTGTCTCACTACACAACATCTGTGATGCGGCAGGCTGGTCATCCCCGCTCACATTTACAAGGTTTTATAACCTAGATGTAGGAACCACTCCAGGCTCTAGAGTGCTTTTGTCTTAGATGTGCGTGTAGGTTTACACATTAGACAGGCATTTGTCAGCATGGCAGAGTTGGTATTCTAGTTCCCAAAGCATTTCAGATGCAGCTTAAGTTCCTGAAGGGGAACATCCCTAGGTTACGACTGTAACCATGGTTCACTGAAGGGAACGATACACTGTGTTGCCCTGCCATACTTCCTGCATCCCTGTGAGTGCTTGCTTCAACTTATCAGAAGCTAGAATTGTTTTTACCGGATGCATTTTTAAAGCTTCCTGGTCACTACTTCAACCTGATTTCATATGTGCTTTAGTACACAGTCATGCAGATGCATTAGTCCACCTCTGAAAGGCTAAAAAAAACAAGGTAAATTAAAGTTCTGGAGTGGCCTAGTCCTGCCTTGAATCCAAACCCAACTGAGATGCTGTGGCAGGACTTTAAATGGGTAGTTCATGTTCAAAAACCCTCCAATGTGGCTGAACTAAAGTAGTTATGCAAAGAACAGTGGAGGAATAAAATTCCACCACAGTGCTGTAAAAGGATTGTATATATTGCATTAATAAAAATAAATAAATAAATAAAATACTTACTGTATGTGTTTATTCTAGTTGCCTTTGTTTTATCTTGCATTTACTTTGAAGAGCTACAACTATCTATTAAGTATGGAATACAAACAAAACTAGAAAAAGAAGGAAGGAAGGAAGGAAGAAAAAAAAAACATTTTAACAGCACTGTATAGCTTTTAGGCTGATGATACATGGGTCAATGTTTTGAACAATTTTGCCGGGCAAGTTTTTTTGAGGAATGTTTCTTGGGCACTTTCCCACTGAGAATTGGTAACAAATTTCTATCTGGATACTTTAGATCAGCCATGGGCCCTGTGCCTCTCCTGGTTGCCCCTTGATGGAAACATTAACCAAAGTTGCCCAGCACCATTGCTCAAAAAGTTGCCCCATGTACAGTATTATCAGCCTTAATTGTGTTTAATGTAAATTTAAGTTAACTTAGTAAACTACTTGCCTGTAGCTTCGCAAACTAAATTTTCAAAGTAGGTCCCTCTACACTATTTGGATTCATCATTTTACATAGTGTACTTGCTACTGAGGACCTCACACTACTCCTAATATCTTTATGATAATTTTGAATTGTGTCTTTTCTTTTTATTTTCTCACAATCTACTTAATATTTTTATTACAATATTATCTGTGATTTACTGTTCCCCTTGACTCATGAAAGTTGTTTGCAGTCAGCCAAACTGATTGGATCCTTTCATTTTTTACCACTTCTTTCCAGTTTTGTGTACAATACGCATCAGACATTCAGTTGACAGACAGCGGCTGGTCCATGGCAGTGCCATCTGAGCATCAGACTGTGGACAATTTCAAAGGTAAAGTGCTTCTACCAAAAATTCCTTTCACACAGCACAAGGATTCTCTTAGCATACAGTCTATCAAGATAGGCGCTTGTCTATAAAGCATATAAAGAAAATGCTGTCTAGCCTGCAAGATTCTGCCAACATATGTAAGTCAAGCACAGCCTTAAAATGAGGGCATACAGTTTATATTATTCCACCCCCTCAGATCTAACCTGAGACCTCCACTGCATCAAAGCAAATAGATTATGTGGGGAAGTGAACCAAAAACCTTACAGCAAAAGCTCAAGAGGAACTTTTCATAGAAAAGAAACCTGCTGCATACAATAACAGTCTAAAAACCATAAGAAAATCTCACAAGGCATGTCCTGTGTTAGATGTATTGAGAGCGGAAAACAGGTAAAGCCGGGGCAAACTTTTCATGATTTTTGTCACACTTTAAATCTCAAGAAAATTTTAGAGATTTAAACAAATTTCTTTTTTACAGTAAAAAACAAAGATTTTACATCCAAACCAAACCGTGCTGGATGTGTAAAAAAAACCCACAGGGGAAAGTGGGTATGAGCTCTCAAAGGGACAGTTGGTACCAAAGTATTTTCTGGCTATCCTGCAGTGTGACTGCTGCTATTGTCACACACTGCCTACTGTGTAGGAGCGATGTGTGCGGAGACGACAGAGATAAACACAGGGAACAATCTTTATTAATCCAAATAAAGACTTACACGAAGGAACGCACACGTAGGACTTGGGTTAGATGTGTAACACTGGACATAGGACATGGGTTAGATGTATAACACTGGAAGCAGGACACAGGAAAACACTGGGCATAAATACTAGAGCCCTCTCTGGCCCGTATGTGGGAACAAGAGCCATCTCTGGGCTCAGAGGCTGGAGCCGACAATAGAGCGGACTCAGGGGCTGAAGCCCACAATCTCTTCCTGTGCATTCTCCTTTTTTGAGCAGAGGTGAAAGAGGGCTATCAGCTGAGGGCTTGGGAGTGAATTGGCCGGCGGCCTTGACAATGGAGCGGCCGGCGGGCTTCAAACGGGAGCGATTCTGGATCAGGGCAAGATGCTCTCCAGACACCAAAGGATCTCTTCCCTCTAGGTCAATCCAATGGTGTCTGGGAGGTCAACAGGGCGATGGTAGATGGCCTCGTTTCAGAACAGAGATTTCAGTGTGGCGTCATCCAACGGAGTATTAACAGAAAGCCCACAGACTTCCCTGGTGTACTTCACAAAAGGAAGATCTTTCCGGGCTAGGGAGCGGCAAATCTTGCCACAGTTTCCATGATCGCAGGGGGAGAAACGGAAAACAAAACACTTTCAGAAAACGGAAACAAATACACAGGGAAAAGGGGCGCCACTTACTGTCTGAAGGTCTAGTGTTCTGTCACGGACTGCCTACTGTGTAGGAACGAGGAGTGCGGAGATGACAGAGATATACACGGAACAAGTTTTATTAATCCAAATAAAGACTTACATGAAGAAACACAAACGTAGGACATGGGTTAGACGTATAACACTGGATGCAGGACACAGGAAAACACAGGGCTTAAATACCAAGAACCAAACAAGGGAATTAACGAAAAGCACCAGGAACCAATGAAGACAATCAGCATGGGGGAAACTGGGTCATGGAGCCCAACACAAAAACACAGGCAGTGGTGGACGAAGTACACAAATCAAGTACTTGAGTAAAAGTACAGATACCTATAATAAAATATTACTCCAGTAAAAGTACCCCTTTTTCAATTTTACTCGAATGAAAGTACAAAAGTACTCAATTTTTTTAAGTACTTAAGTAAAAAAGTACTGATAGATCAGCTCACCAGCTCAAAATACCTGGAATTTTCCCAAAATAACCACTACATGGAGTCAAGATATATTTTTTGTTGTTGATAGGGACTACGTTGATGAGAGTGATGTAGTAATGTTCACTGTGAAGCTTACACTGCCATGAGCCATAAGGGTCAATTTTTCAAAACTGAGATTTACACATAATCTGAAAGCTGAATAAACAAGCTTTCCATTGATGCATGATTTGTTAGGAGGACAATATTTGGCCGAGATACAACTATTTGAAAATCTGGAATCTGAGGGTGCAAAACAATCTAAATATTGAGAAAATTATATTTAAAGTTGTTCAAATTAAGTTCTTAGCAATGCATATTACTAATCAAAAATTAAGTTTTGATATATTTATGGTAGGAAATTTACTAAATATCTTCATTGAACATGATCTTTACTTAATATCCTAATGATTTTTTGCATAAACAAGGTGTTCCTGTGGCTCAGTGGTAGAGCATTGGGTTCAAAGGTCATGGGTTTGATTCCCAGAGAACACACATACTGTTAAAAAATGTTTAGCCTGAATGCACTGTAAATTGCTTTGGATAAAAGTGCCTGTCAAGAAACCAAATATTGCCCCCTCTATTCTCAGAAATTACTGACCCATTTCAAAGCTGCCTTTTATTTTTCAAAACTTTAAGAGAGAGTTGTCTTTTCCCAGCTAAATGAATTTGTTAACTTGTCTAATACATTAGATACCTTTCAATCCGGTTTTAGATCGCTGCACAGTACGGAAACCGCATTGTTGAAAGTCAGTAATGATCTGCTGCAACTTCTAGATTCTGGCTCATGTGCGATACTAGTCCTATTGGACTTAAGTGCTGCATTTGATACAATTGACCATAGCATTTTGTTACACAGGTTGGAAAAGGTGGTGGGTATACAGGGGGTTGCGTTGCAGTGGTTGTCCTCCTATTTGAAGGATAGAACCTTTTCAGTGAGCATTGGTAGTGTCTCTTCTCGGCCAGTTCCCCTGTCTTGTGGTGTTCCCCAAGGGTCCATTTAAGGCCCTTTACTTTTCACACTGTATATATTGCCCCGGGTTCCATCTTTAAGAAATATAAGATCTCGTACCACTGCTATGCGGATGATACGCAGTTTTATCTTCCAGCTAAGATCGAAAATTGTGATTCATGGGACACGCTCTCTGACTGTTTTGAAGAGATAAAATGTTGGATGGCTAATAATTTTTTGCAATTAAATAAGGGCAAAAGTGAATTTCTGATTTTAGGTCAGCCTAGTCCAATAGCTATCTCTCGTTTGGGCCCTCTTTCTGCTTGTGTTCAAACTGATGTAAGAAATCTTGGGGTTGTATTTGATTCATTGTTAAACTTTGAGAAAAAAATGAGCACCGTAGTGAAGGGAAGTTTTTAACATTGGAGAATGATTGCAAAAATAAAACATTTCCTGTCTTATAAAGATTTGGAAACCATAATCCATGCCTTTATAACTGCGTGCTTGGAGTATTGCAACTCCCTCTATAGCAGCTTGCCTAAAGCCGCGATCTCCCGTTTACAAATTGTGCAAAACACTGCAGCGAGGCTTCTCACTGGTACTAAAAAGAGGGATCACATCACTCCTATTTTAGCATCCCTTCACTGGCTTCCAGTACAGCTCAGGGTCGATTTTAAAATTGTTATTCTTGTTTACAAGGCTTTGTCTTGCAAAGCACCAAAATACATCTGCGATCTTCTGATTCCTTACTCTCCTCAAAGAGCTCTGAGATCAGGTAGTCAGTCAACCGTCCCTCGTTGTCGCTACAAAAACCAAAGGTGGGCGGGCATTCGCTGCCACAGCTCCCAGAATCTGGAATAGCCTGCCTTTTAATGTGAGGCTTGCTCCTTCGCTGACAAGTTTTAAATCTGCTCTTAAATTTCATTTTTATTCTTTAGCATTTTCTTAAGAGTTGTTGTCTTGTTGTAATTGTGTTATTTGCCTTGTTTTAAATGTACAGCACTTTGGTGCAACGCTGTTGCTGTTAAATGTGCTTTAAAAATAAAAATGACTTGACTTGACTTGACTGCTAAATGCATAAATGTAAATAAAAGAAATAATTATAATTTTGACCCATACAATGTATTTTTGGCTTTTGCTACAAATATACCCCCGAGACTTAAGACTGCTTTTGTGCTCCAGGGTCACATTTGACCATCAGATTTTTACCAGCAAGAAAAAAGTGTTTTAAAGTTTGTTGTTTTGCAGAACATCACAGTTATATATGACTTGAGAATAAGGCCTGAAGTTAGGAAGAACATTTTAAGGAAAATATTATATAATTATATTTTCATAATGATTTTTTCCTTCTCAAACCTTGTCTGTAGTGTAAACAGAAAATGGTATTTTTTTGTCTTACATAACAAAATTGGATGAGCTCAGTTTCAATTTATTTTTGGCTATTTTTATTTATTTTTTATTTTTTTTGTGAATTTGAATGTGTGCAAAGGATTTTGGGTGTTGGAGTACATAAAGTACTTGATGAATCATTAAAAATAAGCCAAATAAAGTACGCAAAATAAAGGCTGCTTTCGAGCGATCATTCAAAATAAGATGGTAATTTATAATTTTCAAATGTAATGCGCTCCAAAATTAATGTTTAATGGCAAACATGCTGAAGATTAGTGGACAGACTATCAATTTATAAAGTGATAAGCTGTTTACTTACAAAAAGTCAGTTTATTTAATTCAGTGTATTTAAGCCTCCCCTACACTGACACGCATTAAATAAAGAAAAAGAAGAAGAGGTTGGAGAACATAAATTTTGAATCTTAAATCCACAAAACTGGCTAGTAAGTTGATATGCATTACCAGCCAGGGTTGACTTTCATCTGCAATTTGAACAGTGTTAATTTCAAACCCATTTTATACTGCAGAAAATACCTGATATTTTCTCAGAAAAATACAGCACAATACAATGCAGTGAACACTGTGCATGTGTGGGAGAGATGGAGGAGAAAATTAAGATGAAGGTGTAAAGATTAGCAGTGTGCCCTCTGGATCGAACTCCCCTCATTCTTTCCAAACCTGTGCACCTTATTTTTCAAAAATGATTATGCCAACCTCAACCAAATGTGAAAATAATGAAGGTGACAAGTTGATGAATTAACGAATTAGACGAAAAGACACTGGGCAATTGTAGCTGTATGATGCTTCATTGGTCACAGGGATTGTTCATATGCAGCAGTGTTGTAGACTCACACTCCTACAAACACAGCTGAGCTAGTGAAAGAACCTATGGCTATGCTCCATTCAATCAATATGAAATAGCAGCAAACCCATCTTACCAAACAGTGAATAGTGTGTGATCCAGCATAATATTGATTCAGTCTATTAAAGTGGTACACCCTGATGGGCTTCACTCTGTGACTTAGAAATGAAATGCCAGTTTGGCTGAATAGATGCTTTGTAATTGTGTAAAGCATAATGTCATAATATTGAAAAATGCAAAAGTGCTAACTGGTTAATAGACCCACATGAGCAAAACAGCATGCTATGTGCCAACATATATGCACAACAAATATTTGCATGTTGGACATCATGTGTGAGAGTGTGTTTGCTTGTGTGTTTATATACTGTACATTTATATAAGCACGCAGACACCATGGAACTGGCAAATGTTGAGACCTGGGCAATTAGGACTATTTAGTAATTTGGCATCTTTTATAAGGATGTAGTCAATTTTGTAGCTGCTGGTAACCAAAGAAATACAGCAAGGCTCTTCAACTCTAGCTACTGTCCTGCAAAGTTTAGCTCCAAAGCCAATTAAATACAACTGAAGAAGTTAATCAAGGTTTTTGTGCCCACTAGAAAGTCATAGGCTGGTGGATTTGATCTAAAGTTGGAGCTAAGATAGTACACCCATATTTTTATTTGATTTTTTTCTTCTTCCCGCTGTGGAACACAAAATAAGATATTTTGAATTATGTTTAGGATTTTCCCCCATGTCAAGTCAATAGGGTCCAAAACAACATGGGACTCCAATGACTTGCATTACATGGACAATTTTTCAAAATTATCTTTCGTGTGTTTTTTGAGTGTTTTTTGTTTGTTTTTTTTTTTTTTTTTTTTTTTTTTTTGTGTGTGTGTTTGTTTGTGTAAAATTTATTTTTAATAGTTTTTGAAGTTTATAATGTGTGAGTGTGTGTATACAGACACACATTCCACATTTAAATACATGCATACATTTTACATTTAAATATATATGAATGCAGCATTAAGAAATGTATCCAATTAAATTTAAACTGGGCTTCCTGAAGTCATTCACTTGCTAATAGACAAAAAAAAAAAAAAAAAATATATATATATATATATATATATATATATATATATATTGTGACGAGTCAGCTGCCCCCTCCCTGATAATCACCGGCACCCCGTCCTAAATCGCCGCCCTTCACCAGGCTCCCGATAGGAGTGGGTGTGGGAGAGAGGAGGGGCGCTGGACGAGTCAGGGCTGGCGGCGTGTGATGGGGCACACCTGAAGGAAATGGAGCCTCATCACCGCCGCTGTTTAAAAGCCCAACGCGCCTCTCCTCGGGAGACCGGTCTCTTTCCCGTGCATGCACACTGGTGTCCTCGTGGGTCCAGGAAGGGTGCGTTGAGGGACTCCTGCGCCGCCAGAGACGTGAGCTGCCGGACCCGCGGTCCGGTTTAGAACCGCACCCGTCTACACGGCCGTCGGGCCAGGATGCCGGGCCGTCCATCCCCTGCAAGCGCCGCGGCTAGCGAGGAGGATGAAGCCGCTAGAAGAAGCCGCCGCCCCTCGCGCCCCCGGACCGAAGAGGGGAGCGCGTGCGGCCGCCGGACTCCGCCCCTTACCTGGACCCTTCCCTCCGTGAACACTGCCAGACCCCCACGAACCCCGCAGCACGACGAGGACACCAGATTCCCTGTTGTTTTGGACACTGTTCCCCTTTTGGACACTTTATTCCCCCTTTTGTTTGGTTTTTCTGTTAAATAAAAAACCTCTCCGAGGCCTGACGCCACGCCCACTGTGTCTGTCGTTGGCTCGTCCCGTCACAGTGGTGGAGAATGCGGGCAAGGCGGAGCCTAGACAGCGCAGTTGGGAAACACCTGATGACGTCACTCCCTCTCGTTTGCAAAAGTTCGCGTACCCGGACTGGGACGGAGGAACGGAGGAGACGGCCTCCCAACCACACAAAGGGGTAAGTGACTTCTCTTTTACGGTCATTTTACCCTGTGGTTGGTTGAGGCTGTCGACTAAATCCCGTTTTCTCTGTCCCTGTTCCGGCGCGCTGCGAGAGGGAGGACTGCCCGGAGAGGAATCCCCGCCCCGCCCACTCCGACCGTTTGGGGCCTGGTTGAGGAAGGTAGCACTCCCGTGTGGGCTGCGCCCTGAGGACGGGGATGTCGCTTGGGGGGGGGAATGTGACGAGTCAGCTGCCCCCTCCCTGATAATCACCGGCACCCCGTCCTAAATCGCCGCCCTTCACCAGGCTCCCGATAGGAGTGGGTGTGGGAGAGAGGAGGGGCGCTGGACGAGTCAGGGCTGGCGGCGTGTGATGGGGCACACCTGAAGGAAATGGAGCCTCATCACCGCCGCTGTTTAAAAGCCCAACGCGCCTCTCCTCGGGAGACCGGTCTCTTCCCCGTGCATGCACACTGGTGTCCTCGTGGGTCCAGGAAGGGTGCGTTGAGGGACTCCCGCGCCACCAGAGACGTGAGCTGCCGGACCCGCGGTCCGGTCGAGAACCGCACCCGTCTACACGGCCGTCGGGCCAGGATGCCGGGCCGTCCATCCCCTGCAAGCGCCGCGGCTAGCGAGGAGGATGAAGCCGCTGGAAGAAGCCACCGCCCCTCGCACTCCGGACCGAAGAGGGGAGTGCGTGCGGCCTCCGGACTCCGCCCCTTACCTGGACCCTTCCCTCCGTGAACACTCCCAGACCCCCACGAACCCCGCAGCACGACGAGGACACCAGATTCCCTGTTGTTTTGGACACTGTTCCCCTTTTGGACACTTTATTCCCCCTTTTGTTTGGTTTTTCTGTTAAATAAAAACCTCTCCGAGGCCTGACGCCACGCCCACTGTGTCTGTCGTTGGCTCGTCCCGTCACATTTTGTATATTGTTCTTTTTTTGTTATGTCACCTTCATATCAGTCTGATCTTTTGATGTCTAAGGTCTTCAGAAAAGAAACATTTACTGGTCCTTAAGACTAGGCTGAAGAAAAGGGGTGACTGAGTTTTTGAAAAAGCTGGACCTAAAATGTGAACAGCCTATCGCTTCCTATCTGAACTATCAAAATTAAGAATTATTGATTTTAGTGGTGCTCTTCCTTGCCAGGACCATAACCACCATAGACAATAAGGATGCTCTCCATAATGTTATCCTCTGTTTGCTGCTAGCAACAAAATGTTTCTTTTAAAATGAAAAGTGTTGACTGCAACAGCAAATTTAGATCTGCTCAATGTTGCGCCATGATTGTTTACGCATTTACAGTGTTGGGTATTATAACCTACCAGTTATAGGTAGAGTGTGTTGAGCTTATAAAAGCAATGGCCAATCAGAGGCGTTCAAATGAGTTTTCATTCATTCATTGATTCAGAGCTGAATCTAGCTCTAATGCTAATTCTCTCATCATAAACAACAAAGTGCAGATGTATGTATGATGATGATCATAAAACTATGTATAGAGATCATTACTGATTATAAGGGGAGTTTTTTGAGAGTGCTTAAACTCTTGCTAGACTTCAAGTCAGTCATACTGTTCTTTCACAATGTAAATATTCTTTCCTCACAATCTCTGTATAATCTATTCGCTGTTTCAATAACTGTGGAAGGTACAGGTAATAAAAAAATTTAGTTACCTCGTCTGTGAACATCCTGCTTCATAGCGTCATCAAGCTTTGCCTTTGTTATTGTTTTAAAAATGCAAAGTAGCAAAAACTTACATATTGTGCCTTTAAGCTGCATGTGATGCATGTGATTAAAGTCCATGTAAAACGGAAGTTGCTGACGACTTTAGTCTCTCACTTATATTGTAGCAACCTGACAGTTGGAGGGGTGCGTTTAAGGATATTCTGCCCAAGCCGTCAAACTGATGTCATCGGAGAAGAAGCAAATGTTCAGATTTTGAAAAAAGATTACCAGCGGATTAACTTGCACGGATTAATTGTTCACATCAAAACTTGCAATGTGCAGTAGTAAAGTAAATAAAGTCAACTTTGATTTCATGTAGACTTTAATAACTGAATGTGATGAGACAAAACATTAACAGAGCGTATTCAACATATTAAGTATACGATTAAGTGTTAATGTGTGCATATTTTAAAATAAAAATGTTAAATAGACTCAATTTTTATTTAATGTTGACTAAGCAAATTACGTCCATCAAAACCTTCCATATTGAGGGATAGTAAAATTGTTGCATTGTGTGAAAAAAGTAAAGGATCATTTCTGTTGATAATTGTACACCTGCACAACACTAGCACTGCATGCATCATTTATCTTTAACTTCTTTGTTGCCAATTAAACACCTGCAAATTTAACTGTAGTGTTGACAAGTTTCCTTAATGTCATCTTTCAAGTGCTAGGCATATGAAAGTAATAGCTGTAAGTAGGAAATATTAAGTAGGAATTTCCTTCGTCATATGTGGATTGGAATGTAACATTAGAGCCTAAGAGCTTTATGCATGTACTGTATGACATGTCAACAGTGAGATTTAACACTGTAATGTGTGACATGATGGCATAGCATAGATGACAGCAAGGTAATATCTTCAATTTCCCCATGCAACATTTGCAGATCTTCTGTCAAGCACTCACACAGACACTGAGGAATGCTTTATTGCCCAAATTATGCTATCCTTCAAATCACACTTTGCAAAAAAAAAAAAAAAAAAATAGCCAATGTGCTATACAAAATGAAGGTAGATAAGAGAAAACTATATTTCCATATTCGCTGACCTTTTTTATATAGTCTGTCTGAAATGAAACTATAAGAATATTTCAAAATGACAACCAGGATTATTGTCCGAGATGAGTTTAACTCCTCTATATTGCTTCAAATAAATTAACGTTTCCTCTCATTTGAGGAGATAAGTGCTTTCAAGGACATACTATTTCATTAGTGTGATTATCCATGCTATATCTTCCACCTCCATCCAAATCTTCAGGAAATTGAAATATTAGCAAATATAACTAATTTGTAGACGTGGTGTAAGTCATCATTCCTTCAATGTGTATTGAGGGGAAGTTGCAATGTTAGCTTAGGCGAGTTTGAAAATTATTCCTACATTTTCTGATGTGTGGTCTTGGCCTAAACAGTCATCCTACCATTTAAGATACTATGCAAAAGCACAGTTTGCTTGCTTGTGTTAATGTACTTCCTGTTGAAACGGGAAGCTGGGGTGTTTTTATTTTTTCAAGCAGGCTAAAATAGTCATTATGCTTTAGTATAGTCAGAGGCTTTCCGTTCAAGAGATATTTTATTAATTTTGGGAGACTTTGCACATGGGAAAGTGTGTGCTGTAGGCAGTGGTAGGGGAGGCTACCCTCTGAGTTGAAGTCTTTATTTTCTGCCAGTATAACCCATTGGTTTCACACTGCCCTTTATGTAGCCCTATTGACTGTGTTGCTCACTATTTTGTTTAAATTAGAATGGCTATTATTAACACTTGGTCTATCTTAAAGGTCAGGCACTTCTTGTGAAGGAATCCCAAGGGTTATCATCAAAGCTAAGTTCCTCTGAAACTAAGTGAAATGATTCTCTAAAAGGAAGTGCAGAGTTAAAAGCAGCATTTAACATGAATTTGCTAAGTCAGAGCATTAACAAACGCATTTAACAATTATATGTGGACATTATCCAGTCAACATGCCATCAAAATACAATACAAATACTACCATTGTGCATTAGCTCTTAGATACATGTATCTCTCATGATGAATGTATATGCTTGCAAGAAGTTGCATAATGCTTTATCAAAGCATTACAAATTGCATGGCTACTATGTTAAAATCAGTTTGAGACTATGATAGCTTCATTGTACATCTCACTTCCATGGTGCTTTTTTAAGACTCATCTGAAACGATTCAATGGGTATCAATAGAGCTGTCCTACTTTCCGCTCACAAAAAAATGCACTAACGTGTGTGTGTAAGATATTCTGTGCTGTGTTGAATCTATGTCATAAAGCGCACTGACCAAACTAAATATGTCTGAAGTTACACTTATTGTGATGCTTTTGAATTTCATGCATAAATGTATTAAGCAATTTGGTATTGTGCAATCCATGAAATCGCATTTTAATTTATTGATTTTTGCCAGACATCTTGAAAATGATCTGCCAGGAGCTAAAGCCAAACATCCGCAGGTATGCAATAAAGCCAGCTTTCAAAACCTGTTTATTCTTAGTTTTGTTGAGCATTACATCCAGTATTAGTGGATTGTGTCCAATATCCCTTCTGTCTATAGGCATGGAAAGGTTTAGATTGGATAAAAAAAAACTTGATTTGACATATTAATCATGTTTTTCTTCCTTCCGACAAAACACTCGAGGTCCTTTCCATTTCCTCAATATTTGGGCTTTGACTGGCATGTAATTGCAAGATGGAAACTTGAAAAATTTAAATTCTGATAGAACAGGTGTTAAAAGAATAGCATCATTTTGACAAGCTCCTGCTTGAATGATTGCAGGTCGATAAGACTGTGATGGAGTCCTGGATATTGGTAATTTGAGTGCCACCTGAACTAAGAATTGAATGACATATGACGGCCTAACACATAACTGCTTAGCCAAGTCCAAATCCCTAATGTGAAGCCTAATCAAATCCACTGTGCTATTTAGTCAGACTTATGAATTTAACTAACAGCTCACAGAATTGACACTACTTCAGTGCTTTGCCTCAGTTGACAGCCTAAATCATCGGCCAATTGCTAAATATATTTCTGTATCTTTTCATGTGTCAGAGGTGTATATACAGTAAGTGGTTTGGAGAATGGATGGATAGAATTTTGTTCACGGTTTTCAAATATAAGTGTATGTTACACACACAGCCTGTCCTTTGGCAAACTGCCAAATTTGAAATGATTTTGAATTTGCTTGTGTTTGACCTGAACAACCTTTTCCAACTCAAGATAACTGATTAATTTTCTCCTTTTCAAAGTTTTCATATTACCTATTGACAATTATAATTTAATTTTATCATTTGTCTTTACAATTTTTTTTTTCATAACTAATCATTATTGATTGTCATTACAATCTGATTTATAACAGTTTTACTGATGCAAAACTGATCACATTTTTTCTTGGACTAAATATTTTGGTTTGTGTCGAGCTTGATTTATAACAGTTTTACTGTGAAATTAATTAACCTTCATTTGTTCATTTTTTTTTTTTTTTTTTTTTGTGTGTGTGTGTGCAAATCCACACTGTATCATGATACTACATTGTGAAATAAAATCACTTTTAATGAGAAAAAGTAGGGGTTTTTGTCTCATGCCAACTAAGAGACTGAATATCTTTTATATAGACTGATTTATATATATTTATATATATATATATATATATATATATATATATATATATATATATATATATATATATATATATATATATATATATATATATATAAAATATTATTATTTTTATTTATTTAATTTTTATTTGTTTGTTTGTTTGTTTGTTTATTTATTTATTCATTTTTTACTGGGAAAATCTGAAGAAAAAAAAATGTTTAGTAATGTTTAATTCTCAGAAGACCCTCAGAAGACCCTCAGCATCTCTATGCATGTGTATTTGGGACGAAAAGCCTTTGTCTAAAGATTTGTAACTTTTGGTGCAATAAATATAAATTGAATCAACACAAATCCTGACAGACCAGTGTATGAATCCATAAATTGTGCACTTCTCTGGCAACGAGGCCATTTTTCTCACTTGATCTATGCCCTGTCTTTGTGTGTGCCCTTATTTGTGTGTGTGTGTTTGTTTGTTTGTTTGTGTTTGTGTGTGTGTGTGTGTGTGTGTGTGTGTGTGTGGTGTGTGTGTGTGTGTGTGTGTGTGTGTGTGTGTGTGTGTGTGTGTGTGTGTGTGTGTGTGTGTGTGTGTGTGTGGATCAATTCTAATCTCAGTCACTGGAGATACAGCAAAGCAACACTGTATGATTTTGGATGGTGGCTGTCAAAAATAGGTGCGATGCAAGAAAATATATATATAAAAAAAAGAAGACTGAAAAGTGGCAAATGCACACAATTCGTGTTCATCTTTCTACTTGAATATACTTCACTGACACTCAGATGGATAATCTACTTTTGTAGCACACATAACACTAAAGATACCTTACATACTAGATCTGTCTACTTCACTTCAGGACAGAGAAGAAAATCTGTAGTCTCTGCTGATCATTGTCTCTGCTGATATAGAGATAAAATCTGTAGAATGGATTTAAACATAGTAAAATGTATCAAACTGATTGTAAGTCTTATTGGTAGCATTATCAAAATAGTAAAAATATTTATTAAACAAGGGAAGTAGTTTACAGTATGCCAAACTTTGTGATTGACATGTTCTGCAGAGGCTATTTTGGGGCATACATATTTCTTTCTCCATCACTTGATGGAGAAAATTGAGTTTTGATGATTGAATGTGTGCATTCTTGGCAACATACAAAAGTAAACAAGTCATCAATACATTGTAGAATGTACCACTGGTCTACTGCTAAAAATATACAATTATGGTTATAGAAATGCATCAGACTAAAAAAATAATTCAAAGGAAATATAATTATATATAAATATAATTATAATATATTATATAAATGGTATCACTTTAGTATAGTGACAAATTCTCAGTATTAACTAGTTGCTTATTAGCACACTTATTCTTAACATATTGGCTGTTCATTAGCACTTAAAAAAGCACATATTCTGCATGACCATATTCTACATCCCTAATCCTACCCAATACCTACATTTAACAACTAATTTACTAACTATTAATAAGCAGCAAATTGGGAGTTTATTACATCAAAAGGCATAGTTAATGGTATGTTAGTAGTGATAATTGGACCTTAAAATAAAGTGACCATTTAAATAACTCAAACATTTTGTGCACTAGTTTTTAATGTACACAAGTTCAAAAACAGGACAGGCTGCAAATGAGCTGAATTAAAAAGAAAAAAAAAGAAAAGAAAACAATTGTTGAATCCTTTTAATGGTTACATCTTTTCTACTGGTAGAGAAAAACACACAAAAAGGCCAACAAAATCATAATGATTACACTGATAGCTGTTCAGGCTGCAAATGCACTGCATTACTACTATCTCTCGCATTACTAATATCTCTCTTTGTAGGCTGTTAAAAAGCTTGTCTCTCTCCTTTGTATTTCACAAACTAATCCACTTCTCACTCTCTCTCTCTCTCTCTCTCTAATAATAATAATAAACATTTGTATTTGATTACAATCTCTTTTTCTAATTATTAATGATCTAGTTTGCACCTAGCAATCAGAACACCTCAACAATGCCTTACTGCTCAGCAACTCTAAACACTTTAGTAATCAGCTAGCAACAACATAAAAGGCCTTAACATCCACCTTAGTAACCACTTAAAAGTTAGAACACAACTGGTAACTGCCTACCAACCTTTCAGCAACAACTTAGCTGTTTCAAGATATAAACATCCAGTCATAAATATAACCTTTAAATAGGTTTCAAACTAAACTTTGTTAAGCCCAACATTTAAATGTCTTGAAGAACTTTGTCTTTCATTAGTAGATTTGTTTGTTTGTTTTATTTTATTTTTATTTTTTTTATTTGATGATTTGTGTTAATGATGTGGTCCACAACAGACACTCAGTGACCAGTTTCTCACTTTCATTCACTCATTCAGTGCATCAAATTAGTGAAGTAATAAAGGAAAAAGCGAATGAGCGTATAAGGAGTGATTCCAGATACAACCAGTGACGCTGGTTTATCAACATTTTCTGGCCCATCTTCACTGTGACCACAACCTGCTTTTCTAATTATTCTCACACTGTTCAATTTCTGCCTAGCCCTGAGGTTTTTCAAACATTATACATCACTGAACATTGGTTTTATTTCTGTCTTTAAGGAAGCCTGCCTATGGTGATGCCCATTTGTTCCAGCCCCCATCTATACGCTCTCATCAGATTCTCTTCTTATTCTCCAGGTTTTGGAATTATCTTTACAATCAACCCCTCTGCATATTCTTCATGACATGAGAAAGATACTGATAAGCTGAGCATTATGTTTCTGGAAATGGCAAAAGGTAGTCAAATGACTCTGTGGACTCTTGAAGAATGTTCTGGTGTATTGTACTGGCAGGTATTAAAGCTTAATCAAATTAACCAGGAGTGTGTTTTTGGGGGGTTGTAATGATTGTTCCATATGAGCCAAAGGCCAACCACGACTCTGGAGGCTTCTCAGAATCCTACTGTGCCAGTGTAATAGTTTTCATTTATATTTGTCCCAAAACATTAGTATATACTGATTTCACCCTTAGTTGCAAAATGCATTGAGTATACATTGTTTCAGTAACCAGTTTGTTGTTTTGTTGCATAATACACATCTCTTTTTCAAGTATTGCTGTTTTCAAACTCATCAATGCCACTTTGTCCTTAAAGTGAAATTTTTAATGAACAATATGACCGTTAGATTCACTATTTTGAACTGTCCCCTTGAACTTGAGTATGCAAATACAGAATGATGCGTACAGGGATCCATACCTTTGAGTTGTCATACATTTAATTATTTGACATAACATCAATCAGTAGTTACAACAGTCTCATTTTGTATTCATCTCTATGGCATAATAAAGTAAAGCAAAAAATAAAAAATAAAAAAATAAAAATAAATAAAAATATATAAAAATAATAATAATAAGAAGAAGAAGCAATAATTGAGTTAATAAAATATGATTTTGGGCTTACAAGGAGTTTTGAGTTGAAACTTACAATATATTTTTATATTACAGTAAACTGTATGTCAAAATATCAGAGAAAAGCTTATTCTGTCAGTTCATGAACCCTTAAAGTTAGAACAAATATAGCATACACATCCTTGCCACATAACCTATATAAAAAGCTATTTATGTTGTGGAAGCTTTTTTTTTGTTCAGTTATTTTATATTCCTCTCATGGCTGCAGTAGAGCCAAAAACCTTTCTTTAAAAGTAGTAAGCGCTTTGTAATGCAAATCTCCCATTAGGAAATGGCACAATCCATCTCTCCCCAAACCCCCCCATCCCCCTCACATAGACTCAAACATCAGCATCACGACATTTTTTTAAACATTCATATTCATAATGCAATCATTCTGCCTTCATAACATTTCTCAAGGCCTCCTCTATGACATCCTTTATTACATACAGAAATGGGTTCATCCTCTCTCCTCACTTTATCGCAGCCCCCAGAGCAATTATTCTCCCACAGGATGCCGAAGCAGGCCTATGCTTGCATTCCTAGCACTATATTACAATAATTCTGCAAAACATGACAGCAACCTCACGTCACTCAACACCTCCTGATGGCGTCTCTCTCATGCTTTAGAGCAAATGCTGGTGTAGCTATTGCACCGATAAAAGGTGAGCTTACTTCTAGGCTTGGATTGTTACTTGCACAATAGCAAGGTTATTTTATCACAGGCAAAGGTAAACTTGTGAGCCAGGAGCAAGAACAGATGATGGCTTCTGGGATTCCAAAAAGGAGTTCAGCATGAGCTACCCTGCACTTTATTCAGTTGTTTGTTTGTTTGCTCTTTTGTGTGTGTGTGTGTGTGTGTGTGTGTGTGGTTCTGTTTTTGTGTGTGTGTGTGTGTGTGTGTGTTAAATTTTAAATACATTTCTATTTAAATATATTATAAAAAATAAATAAAATCCCGTGATCGCAAAGCTGAACTTTTAGCAGCCATTACTCCAGTCGTCAGTGTCACATGATCCTTCAGAAATCATTCTAATATGCTGATACAATACCATTCAAAAGTTCCATCTATGAATTATGCCTGACCAACTTTGAATGTGATTCATTCAATCAAAATTCAATTTATTTACATAATATTAATTTTACAGTGTCAAGAAGCTGTTTTTGGTCTGATGCCAGATTTATCGATTGAATTATCTACTATTTTAGTTTGTCTCCAACAAGTTACAAATAAATACAAAATCTAAACAAATTATATACCTTTCATTTGTAAAGCACTGAATCCACTTTATTGTCCTATAATCATTTCACTATCTGAAAAGTCTTAGAGCCCACAAAATTCTGGGAACATTTTGATCCTGCATTCAGAGCAAACTAATCCACTGGCCTTTCAGCCTCTGAGGACGGTTTGTAATGTTCTTTTGAAGCAGAATCTAAAGAAGGATGCAGTAAACATTTTTATTCAATTAGTTCAAAAGATCAGAGAACTGTTAGATCAATCGTCCGTGTACTTTTAATGTGAGATACAGTCATAACAACTTGTGATTCCCCTCTGAGGCATTAAAGCATGCAAATCAAGCACAAGCTGCTTGGCTGGAGGAAACACAAAACAGCTGGAGAACCTGAAAAAAAAAAAAAAAAAAACAGTGTAGAGTGGTCATGCTATAATGCCACTCAAAAACAGCTGAGTCATCAGACATTCTATCTTTATAAACAGTGAATGGAAGAAAATGTTCATAGTTAATTCTTTTGACAAGTGGGTTGACATAAATTGACTAATAGATCTAATTTCTCTTTTAGAGATAACGCTTTTAGAGATGTTTCTGGAGATTTTGAAGATCTATCTTCTTTTAGACAACTTCAAGGCATATCTGTTTTCTGAGTAATTATTTTACACCATCCACAGAAGGAGAGGAGTGGATGACTTTAGTTCATTCATACTGTCACCTTGAGAATGTTTACTAAGCCTGGACGATATGTAAACTTTGTAAATGTTGATGTTTTTATTTGGAATTAAATTTCATTAAGAACATCACCAGTGGTATTTCAGAAAAATTCAAATATTACTTTTGCTGTTAGGGTTGGACTAACACTTTATTTTGATTGTCCATGCACTTGAGACATTCTAACTATAATAAAGTTTGGCAATTACATGTCAGCCACCAGTCATTAGAGTATTAGTAGACTGTCTGCTTAATATCTGCTAACACTATTTGGATGGTCTCATGTCAGAGTTTACTAACTGTAAGTAACTTTGCAAGTGCATTATTCTACTAATACTAACCTAACTGTCTATTATTACTCTAATGAGAGTAAGCTGACATGTAGTTTAAAATTAACGAGAGCTATCTGACATGTAGTTGCAAAGTTACTTACTACTTAATATAATTAGTAAAATGTATAATGTGGACTATCAAAATAAAGTGTACCTAGAGTTGATTTAAATTAACCAGGGACATAGATTATGCGGGGGACACAGGGGACACGTCACCCCCACTTTTAATATCACGTAAATTCATCCCCCGCACTTTTTCGGGCATGTGTGTTCGCATAGAAGTTTTCAAGAGCTGGTGTGAATAAATATAGATTTAAACTCAAAGAGACAGGATAGTCTGCGCATGACCTGATAATTTATTCGGACCCAGAATAAGGTGAGATGAACATCGTGGAGTGCTAAACACTCCATGCAGTGTGTGTTTCGTTCATACTCGAAGCCGGCGGGCGCTCTCGTGCAGAAAGTCGAACCAGGAAATCCCTAATATGGACAAAAGCGTCCAGCTATTGCTGTATGAAAACAGTTGTTTCAAAGAAAAACAGAAACATTAGGAAACATGAAGACATTAAACATACGATTGCAACAATATATGGTTTTTTTGTGTTTTTCAAGTCTTCTCCAGGTAATAAATGAAGTATATGAACAATGCAGTGCTAACTGACATATCATTTATTACAGTATAGAAACTATTCTGCCTTATTATGTGATTAAAAAAAAGTGTTTGTAGTATATAAAAATTAACAAATCGTTATTATTATTGTCCAGCAGTTATCTGATTTCTAAGCCAATTAAAAGCTAGAAATCAGAGGAAAAATAAAGTTGCCTATACCAGTGAACTACTTTGAAAAGTTATTTTGTTGTTGTTTTTTTAATGTTTTTTATTGTGTTCTCTTATGTTGAATTTGTTTGATTTTATTTGATGAAAAGTATTGAAATTTTGAAATATTTTTACTATTTTGAATGAAATATTTTTGTATGAATATATTTTAAAATGTAATTTATTGTGATTTCAAAGCTACATTTTTAGCATCATTACTCCAGTCACACGATCCTTCAGAAATCATGTTGATATTCTGATTTGCTGCTCAAAAATCATTATTATGATGATGTTTAAAACATCTGAGTAGAATTTTTTTCACGTTTCTTTGATGAATAGAAAGTTCAGAAGAACAGCATTTATCTAAAATAGAAATCTTTTGTAACATTATAAATAAAATATAGTATATTTATAGTCCAAATCTGTCAGTAGGTTAGTTGTGTATAGGTTAATACTGTTTACTTCATTGTTGTATGTCTGTATTTATGTAGCACCGTGGTCCTGTGAGGCACAACATTTCGTTCCACTGTATGTCCACACATAGCAGAATGACAATAAAGCTCAACTTGACTTGATTTGACTTGAACTTTATCATCACTTTTGATAATTTAAAAGCATCCTTGCTAAATAAAATTATAAATTTCTATAATTTCTTTTCCGAAAAATAAAAATTATACTGACTCTAAGCTTTTGAAAGGTATAGTGCAGATGTGTCAAACTCAAGGCCTGCGGGCCTATTCCGCCCTGCCACATCGTTTTATGTGTCCTGGGAGAGCGTATGATTCTCTTAAAATAAAAATCTATGTTGTTTTATATAGTAAATTATGAAAGTGCGAACCAATACCACAAGTTCTGTTTCTATTTGGAGTTCTATTTATACGCAGAAATTGACTTTGGTGTGCATTATATATGATAAGCAATGGCTAGGATTAGAGGTGTGGGGTTTTTCCGTTAATGATGACTGCGTGGACGGCTCAAAGGAATAAGTGCAGACCTCATCAGTTCTCGAGCCCTACCGACGGAAATGGTTGAGCAGTACACACGGAAAAATATAAAAAAAATCGATTGTAGCTTTCCGACACAACTTTTTTCTCATTTTAATAGTTCGTTTGAGGCGGTTTCTATGGAGTCTTTTTAATGACAAATGTCCAGAGCGCATTATATAGCCTATGCGCGAGCGCATCAAATGCGTGAGTGCAAATCTCTCTGCTCGCAGGTGGATTCCCATTCATTCACTCACAGCCCAGATAGCATGTAGTAATCGGCCCAAGCTCGGCTGCACTGCGGCGCCTCTGGCTCAGACTCGGCATCAGCGAGTGTTATCCAGGCCGAGTGTGGCCCGCAGCTCGCTCTCGCGCATGTGTTTGTGATGCAGCTGTAAAGCACTGGCCCAATTCCTGTTCACTGTAGCTGGCCCGAGTCCGGCTGTAGAGTCCGGGCCACTTCTGGCAATGACTCAGCTAGGTTCAGTCATAGATGGTTTCATTAATATAGCAATAAAACGTCTCAGGTTACGAATGTAACCATGGTTCCCTGAGTAGGGAACGAGACACTGCGTCCTCTAGGGGTCGCTATGGGGAACACCTCGTCGTGACCCGTGTCTGAAGCATACAAATGAAAAAACACCAACGAGTTGGCCGGCAACAGCCTCTGACGTCACTACCGGTGCGACTATGAAACAGGCACCGGGAAACAAGTCATTCACTTCTTCGTCTGAAGCTTGCGTCTGAAGCATGGCAGGGAGCTAGAGGACGCAGTGTCTCGTTCCCTACTCAGGGAACCATGGTTACATTCGTAACCTGAGACGTTCCCTTTCAAGGGAACTTGGAACTGCGTCCTCTAGGGGTCGCTATGGGGAACAGTATACCCACGCCGCCATGCTGAGGGGAGTGCAGGCCAGAATCATGGCGAACACTAAGTACCAACTCTACCATTTCAATGGGAGTTGCCCCCGGGACGTTTAGACGGCTGTCTGTGACAATACCCCTTACGGCCAAAGGCCTAAGCTACATACCCAACTTAATTGTTAGGGCCTCGGCCCGGTGGTAGAGCTAAAGGCTTGGAATCAGGAAAGATTCATTTAAAGGGATACAGCTAGGAACCTAGCATTTTATACTAAGTCTAGCCTGTCACACAGGGGCTACAGCTTGCTTCCGCAAAAGCTTGCTGAAGGAGCTGTCTCAACAGATCTCCAGTAGCAACACCCTGTTTAGATAGGTATCCGACCGGGGATACATGGGGTGGAGTGGCGCCCAAGATGAACGGGGCTTTTACCAGCTCAAGAAAGGGCGCGAAGCAACCGCGCGAAGCCCTCACCATATAGGATTTTAGAAAGGTACGCAGAGTACTAGCGTGCGAACTTACCACCGTGTGGATTTCAGAAAGTGTGCAAAGACGTTCACGTGCACACTTACCATATCATGGATTTTCAAATACTGTTCTAAGGAAGGGCTCTCGTGGCACTCTGATAGAGCAGCTCATAGATGGAATGGTGCATCTCAAAAAAGTATGTTTGAGAGTCATCAACTCGATCTGTGGAAATAATGCTGGAGCGCTCTGGGAAAAACAGTGAACTCAGTCTCATATTAGAGGAGAACTCCTGATACAGAGAAGCACGCTCATAGGCGACCCTTCTTGGAAAAGGGGAGCGCTGCTAAACTACCACGAGAAATCGCCCGAATAGCCCTTCATGTTGAGGGAAGCGATGCTTGAGGTGTATAAACAAATACACACTGGCTGAATGGAGCCCACACGGGAGAGGCAAGCTCGAATTTTATAAACCTCTAGCGAGGGGAGCATCACCTGAGGCAGCATATACAAGAAGACTTCTGTAACTGCCACCTTCACTTCCCGCTGGATGCGACAGCACCAAAGCGGCCAGGAGACCCCTCAGGGTGACCTGGCCGGACATCCATGAAATTCCCTGCAGTGCTGTGCCAGGCCTGATGATCAAGGAGGCTCCCGCAGAAAACTGTGATCTCAGCCGCCTAATACCGGAACATGAAGCCGGATGGCTGGTGCTGACGAGTGTTTAGTAAACACTGTAACTGAGCACTGCAAAGGAAACTCACAGAGTTTATTAGCAGACACATAACCACCAGCAATTTACACATAAGTATATACAGAAAGGGTTATTTTTATACTCCCACCCTCCTGCGCTGGAGCCCCCGCTCAAGGGGCGCCTCCTTTTAGTCCGGACCATCAGTAAGGTGGTTGCTATGAACATAGAACCAGCCAAAAACAATTATAGGTCCAGCATAGGAGACTGTTATGTGTTAGAGGTTTCCACCTAACCTCGATCAGGTGGAGAGCTGGTGGTTACAGGGGAATTAGGAAGGGGAGGATAAAAGCAGAAGTTAAAAATCCCTAAAGGGAACGAGTAGATACCTCAGTATTACTCTGACTCAGACGAGAACGCTGCCTCGTCTGGATCACATCCCTTAGGTTCTGCTTACCCCCTTGTGACCCACAATTCCTCTTAACCCTGCCCGCAGGTGGGGGAGGAGCGTGAGTCGCGACACTAGCCTTCTGTGCCCGTCTTTGATCCTCAGATCGAGACAGGCCAGGACCCCTATGTTGTTCGGGCTCAGACCTGGACCTTCGTGGAACGAAGGATCTGAAAGCAGCGGAGCACGCCTTCGTCTCCCTGAACTTCTTGATTACCGTCTCAACAGACGTACCGAAAAGTTTAGAAGGCGAAACCTGAGCATCGAGAAGAAAGCCTTTTCTTTCTTCCCGATGTCTGCCAGGTTCACCTACAGATGTCTCTCCGCCACCACCATGGCCGCCATAGTCCTGCGCTTGGCAGAGGCGGCCTGCTTGGTAGCCCGGAGAGAGGCCTGTGGTGCGGCGCAGCTCGGCTACCTGATCAGGAAAAAAGGCCTTTGCCTCTATCCAGGTCTTTCAGCAGATCAGTCTGATATGCTTGAAGCATTTATTTTGTAATAAAGCCACAGCCTGACCTGCTGCTGCGTATGCCTTGCCATTTAAGCCAGATGCATTGCTTGAAGGGGCTTAGATAGCAAGGAGGGAGATTAAGAGAGGATGTCTCCCCCGCAGAATGAAAGCTCTTTCTGCAGGGGGCATCCTCTCATAGCCGTTTTCGCGCATCGCCTCGATGTCGGTAAAACTCTTATGCTGAAACCGATGGATGCGAGAAGAAAACGGCCTCTTTCATTTCCTTTCGATCTCTGTATGGAGATCAGGCAGAAATGGAAGGCTCACCTGAGCTGGAGGGCTATGGTCGGAAAGATAACGCTCATCGAGGTGCGATCCATAAACTCCAACAGCTCTACATACGCAGGGCAGGAGAATTGAGAAGGCTCAGCCTCAGCTTCTTCACCATCCTCAAATATCCCCTGCTTTTCCTGGGTAAAAACCCAGCAGAGCACTAACCTCAGTATCAGAAAGGTGTTAAAGATATAACATCATCCTCCCGAGGCTCTCTCTCGTCCGCCGCCATTTTGAGCGCGAAAGGGAAAGTCCCTCTTTAAACCATTCAGACAGATCCACCTGAAATTCTCACGAGCTCATTCTCCTCCGTGCCTCAGCAACGGCGGGTCCTGAACCGCGGGAAGCAGATGGCTGCCTTTTTTTCGGAAAAAGAGAGGACGAACGAGAGCGGAGCTTTTTTTCTTGAAAAAATGCTCGCAATGCACGCAGAATGCCTCCTCAAAGACATCGCGTGCGTGCTCTTTACCCAAACAAATCACGTAAAGATCGTGTGTGTCATCAGGTGTCAAATAACGTCGACACGGATGCATACATTGTCTAAACGCTTGCTAGTAGTCGCCATGATAGACAGAGAAAGAGCGCTCTTACCGGTTCTTTCAGATGCACGCTTCAAACAAAACAGTCAGTGAAGACGAAGAAGATGAATGACGTGTTTCCCGGTGCCTGTTTTATAGTCGCACCGGTAGTGACGTCAGAGGCTGTCGCCGGCCAACTCGTTGGTGTTTTTTCATTTGTATGCTTCAGACACGGGTCACGACGAGGTGTTCCCCATAGCGACCCCTAGAGGACGCAGTTCGAAGTTCCCTTGAAAGGGAACTATTTTAAACTTGATTTAAGACCTTAATTAATAAAAGAACCCCTATTTTCTACAAAAAGCTCCGTTTCAAACAGACTTTTTTTGCTGTGTAGATCATGAGTTGTTGTGTCTCTCCCATCCACTAGGTGGCCCAGCCATTGTAGAACTCTCTGGGTCATCACTAATTAGGAATTGATTTCTACCACCTGCTGGTCATTATCTTGTTGGTGTTCTGCCTATTTAAGTGTGCCTCTTCCTTAGACTTGTGTTCAATCTTGAGCTAACCTATCGTGTGTAATCCTTGCCTAGAAAGTCAAGTTTGTTAAACTTCTGGTTTTGTTACTGTTCTTCTTCAATCTTGAGCTAACCTATCGTGTGTAATCCTTGCCTAGAAAGTCAAGTTTGTTAAACTTATGGTACAGTAAAACCCTTTTGTTTGATTGACAAAGCCTGCTTGTTATCCTTCTGCTCTTGGGTCCAACGGATATCTATCACTCACCCTAGCCCAGTGGTAAAACAGGGAGCTCAGTTGACTAGAAGTCCTGAGTTCGATTCCAGCTTCAGACACCCTTTACAGCAAGATTGAACCATGGAAGTGGACCCAGCAGAAGGAGCCCCACCTGCTTCCAATGTGGATCGTATATTAGCTGCCTTGTCTGGCCAAGCCTCCACCATTCGCAGACATGAGCAGATCTTAACTGGGATCCTACAACGATTAGGTGAGCAAACTGAGTCCCGAACCTCTCCAGTGTTTACTGTTCCAGCTGTGAGACCCGCACCTCCAGTTCCTGGGCTTCTGTCTGAGCCAAAAACTACCTGCACCAGAGAGGTATGATGGGAATCCTGAGAGATGTCGGGGCTTTGTCACTCAGTGCACTCTAGTATTTGGATTACAACCTAACAGTTTCCCTACAGAGAGCAGTAAGGTTGCATACATCATCACTCTGCTCACTGGAAAAGCTCTGGACTGGGCTACGGCTTTGTGGGAACAACAATCCCCCACTTACTGACAATTGTGACCAATTTATTGCTGAAATGAGGAGGGTCTTTCATCACCCTGCTAGTGGGGGGAGAAATTGATCACAGGCTGCTTCAGATCTCTCAAGGGACAAGGGGTGTAGCTGAATTTGCAATTGAGTTCCGCACGTTAGCCACTGAGAGCGGTTGGGACCAACGAGCCCTGAGAGAAGCGTTCCACCACACGCCCTGTCCCCTGAACTCAAGGATGAACTGGCCTTCCGGGATCCGGCTCCCGACCTAGAGTCCCTTATATGACATTTCTATCAGGGTGGAGATAAACAACCGCATTCGAGAGCGCAGACGGGAACGCTGTGGGGAGGTCCGGCTGCCCGAGCCCCAAGCTTGTAGCAGTACCCTTGATGCACCTCCACTCCCAGGAATTTCGAGGAACCCATGCAAAACTGGGGAGGACCAGACTGTCACAAGCCGAGAGGGAACGACGCATGAGGGAGAAGTGCTGTTTGTACTGTGGTAAAGCCAGACCACTTCAGGTCCAACTGCCCTGAGCTGATGGGAAAAGACAACTCTCGTCCGAGAAGAGGGGGGGCTGGGACGAGAGTAATCACATTCCCCCACCAACAGCTTCTGGGGTTTCACTCAATGTGTCACTGAAATGGGGCAACCACCATCATAAGCTACGGGCCTTTCTAGATTCAGGGGCTGCTGGAGATTTTATGGATTATACTTTAGCCAGACACCTAAGAATTCAGCCCATCTCTCTTCAAGAACCCCTGACCATAACTGCATTGGACGGGAGACCTCTGGGCTCTGGTCAGGTGAGTCAGTGCACTACACCCCTCAATCTCCAAATCGGTTGTCATAATGAGAGGATACAGTTTTTCTTGATTCATTCACCGGAGTTCCCCTTAATCCTTGGTTTCCATGGTTTGTCCCTCCATAATCCACATATAGATTGGACAGCCAGGGCAGTGATTGATTGGGGTACTAATTGTGGTATTTCAAGTCTCTCTCCCTGTTATTTTCCGAGTTGCTGGCGAAGTCTGACTCCCCAACCACTTCCAAGCTGCTGCCCATCCCTCTCAAGCCACCAGCCCAATCCACAGAGTTGTTAACGATCCCCAAGCTAAGACCAGTATCCTCCGGCGCCCCAGTGGTTCCTCCTGAGCTGTCTCGAGTCCCCTCAGAATACGCAGACCTCTGTGAAGTTTTCAGCAAGACCCGCGCCGCTTCACTGCCACCCCACAGACCATATGACTGTGCAATAGATCTGCTACCAGGTACCTGCCCTCCTCGAGGGAGACTTTATTCCCTCTCTGCCCCAGAAAGAGCTGCCATGGAAGAATATATCAGTGATGCACTTAACAATGGATTATCCGTCCATCTACATCACCGGCAGTGGCTGGATTTTTCTTTGTGGGGAAAAGAAGGATGGTGGTCTTCGTCCGTGCATTGACTACCGGGGCCTTAATCGCATCACAGTAAGGAACCGTTATCCACTGCCACTAATGACCACGGCCTTCGAAACTCCTTCAAGGGGCAACCATTTTCACGAAGTTGGATCTTCGGGAATGCCTACCACCTTGTAAGGATACGAGAAGGAGATGAATGGAAGACTGCTTTTAACACACCTAAAGGACACTATGAGTATCAGGTAATGCCCTTTGGACTAGTCAATGCTCCAGCAGTTTTTCAGGCACTTATTAATGATGTGCTACGGGATATGCTTGACAAGTTTGTGTTTGTATATCTTGATGATATCCTCATCTTCTCTCGTTCCTATCAAGAACATGTTCCACATGTCCGTACTGTCCTGTCCCAACTGCTGAAGAATGGACTCTTTGTCAAAAGTTGGAGAAGAGCGAATTTCATGTCCCCACTGTATCTTTCCTTGGTTTTATAGTCTCTAGTGGCAAGGTCCAGATGGATCCCGGCAAGATCCAGGCAGTTCTTAATTGGCCCCAACCATGCTCGGCCAAGGAGGTCCAACGCTTTTTGGGATTTGCCAATTTTTACCGGAGATTTATTAGGAACTTTAGTGCTATTGCCGAACCCCTGACCGCTCTTACCAAGAAGACCATCAAGCCCTTTTAAGTGGACTGAGAGGGCAGATCAGGCATTCAACGACTCAAGCAGCTCTTCACGTCTGCACCCATTCTGACTCTCCCAGATCCTGAGTTGCCATTTGTTATCGAGGTGGATGCTTCGGACGTTGGGGTAGGAGCTGTTCTGTCACAGAGGGCTAGAAATGACCACAAACTTCACCCTTGTGCTTACTTTCTCACGACGACTCTCCCCAGCCGAGAAGAATTATGACATTGGTAACCGGGAACTGTTGGCAGTAAAGCTGGCACTTGAGGAGTGGAGACAGTGGCTGGGGGGGGCCAAGCACCCATTCCTTATCTGGACAGACCACAGAAACCTCACCTATATCCGTGAGGCCAAGAGGTAACTTCACGTCAGGCTCGTTGGGCCCTCTTCTTTAATCGTTTTGATTTTACCCTCTCATATCGCCCAGGTTCTAAGAACTCAAAGCCTGATGCCCTCTCAAGACAATTCGATCCACCAGAAGTGGAGGGCGAACCCGAGCCTATCCTACCCAGCTCCAGAGTGGTTGCATCTATTCAGTGGGGAGTTGAGACCGCAGTTAAGAGGGCCCAACAGCAACATCCTGACCCAGGTAATGGCCCACCCGGGCGCCTTTTTGTACCTGGTACTGTGCGTTCTGATGTGTTACAGTGGGGCCATGCTTCTCTTTCTTCGGGCCATCCTGGGAGCACAAGGACATTGAAACTCATCCAGAGAAGGTTTTGGTGGCCCCAACATGCAACGAGACGTGTCGGGCTTTTGTTGCTGCATGTGCTGTGTGGGCCCAGAACAAGGAACCCAGAAGCCACCCTTCATGGCCTGTTGCACCCACTACCCATCCCTAGACGCCCCTGGTCCCACATATCTTTGGACTTTGTAACTGGTCTACCCAAGTCTCAAGGTAACTCTGTATTCTGGTGGTGGTTAGACCGATTTTCTAAAGCCTGTCACCTAATACCATTACCCAAGATCCCCACAGCAGGCCAGACTGCAGAATTGTTGATGCAACATGTTTTCAGAATCCATGGCTTTCCCCAAGATATAGTGTCTGGACCGGGGATCACAATCACCTCCCGATTCTGGAGGTACTCTCCCATCCACTAGGTGGCCCAGCCATTGTAGAACTCTCTTGGGTCATCACTAATTAGGAATTGATTTCTACCACCTGCTGGTCATTATCTTGTTGGTGTTCTGCCTATTTAAGTGTGCCTCTTCCTTAGACTTGTGTTCAATCTTGAGCTAACCTATCGTGTGTAATCCTTGCCTAGAAAGTCAAGTTTGTTAAACTTCTGGTTTTTTGTTACTGTTCTTCTTTCGTTTTGTATTTTCACTGAGGAAACACGGCTTCTCTTATGTTGTTCTTTGGGAACTTGGAGCCTACAGTAAAACCCTTTTGTTTGATTGACAAAGCCTGCTTGTTATCCTTCTGCTCTTGGGTCCAACGGATATCTATCACTCACCATAGCCCAGTGGTAAACAGGGAGCTCAGTTGACTAGAAGTCCTGAGTTCGATTCCAGCTTCAGACACCCTTTACAGGATTGTTGTACTTTTGATGTTGGGCCAGCAGAAGGAGCCCCACCTGCTTCCAATGTGGATCGTATATTAGCTGCCTTGTCTGGCCAAGCCTCCACCATTCACAGACATGAGCAGATCTTAACTGAGATCCTGCAACGCCTAGGTGAGCGAGCTGAGTCTCAAACCTCTCCAGTGTTTAATGTTCCAGCTGTGAGACCCGCACCTCCAGTTCCTGGGCTTCTGTCTGAGCCAAAACTACCTGCACCAGAGAGGTATGATGGGAATCCTGAGAGATGTCGGGGCTTTGTCACTCAGTGCACTCTAGTATTTGGATTACAACCTAACAGTTTCCCTACAGAGAGCAGTAAGGTTGCATATATCATCACTCTGCTCACTGGAAAAGCTCTGGACTGGGCTACGGCTTTGTGGGAACAACAATCCCCACTTACTGACAATTGTGACCAATTTATTGCTGAAATGAGGAGGGTCTTTCATCACCCTGCTAGTGGGGGAGAAAAATTGATCACAGGCTGCTTCAGATCTCTCAAGGGACAAGGGGTGTAGCTGAATTTGCAATTGAGTTCCGCACGTTAGCCACTGAGAGCGGTTGGGACCAACGAGCCCTGAGAGCAGCGTTCCGCCACGCCCTGTCCCCCTGAACTCAAGGATGAACTGGCCTTCCGGGATCCGGCTCCCGACCTAGAGTCCCTTATTGACATTTCTATCAGGGTGGACAACCGCATTCGAGAGCGCAGACGGGAACGCTGTGGGGAGGTCCGGCTGCCCGAGCCCCAAGTTTGTAGCAGTACCCTTGATGCACCTCCACTCCCCAGGAATTTCGAGGAACCCATGCAACTGGGGAGGACCAGACTGTCACAAGCCGAGAGGGAACGACGCATGAGGGAGAAGTGCTGTTTGTACTGTGGTAAGCCAGACCACTTCAGGTCCAACTGCCCTGAGCTGATGGGAAAAGACAACTCTCGTCCGAGAAGAGGGGGGCTGGGACGAGAGTAATCACATTCCCCCAACCAACAGCTTCTGGGGTTTCACTCAATGTGTCACTGAAATGGGGCAACCACCATCATAAGCTACGGGCCTTTCTAGATTCAGGGGCTGCTGGAGATTTTATGGATTATACTTTAGCCAGACACCTAAGAATTCAGCCCATCTCTCTTCAAGAACCCCTGACCATAACTGCATTGGACGGGAGACCTCTGGGCTCTGGTCAGGTGAGTCAGTGCACTACACCCCTCAATCTCCAAATCGGTTGTCATAATGAGAGGATACAGTTTTTCTTGATTCATTCACCAGAGTTCCCCTTAATCCTTGGTTTCCCATGGTTGTCCCTCCATAATCCACATATAGATTGGACAGCCAGGGCAGTGATTGATTGGGGTACTAATTGTGGTATTTCAAGTCTCTCTCCCTGTTATTTTTCCGAGTTGCTGGCGAAGTCTGACTCCCCAACCACTTCCAAGCTGCTGCCCATCCCTCTCAAGCCACCAGCCCAATCCACAGAGTTGTTAACGATCCCCAAGCTAAGACCAGTATCCTCCGGCGCCCCAGTGGTTCCTCCTGAGCTGTCTCGAGTCCCCTCAGAATACGCAGACCTCTGTGAAGTTTTCAGCAAGACCCGCGCCGCTTCACTGCCACCCCACAGACCATATGACTTTTCTCTTCAAGAACCCCTGACCATAACTGCATTGGACGGGAGACTTTATTCCCTCTCTGCCCCAGAAAGAGCTGCCATGGAAGAATATATCAGTGATGCACTTAACAATGGATTTATCCGTCCATCTACATCACCGGCAGGGGCTGGATTTTTCTTTGTGGGGAAGAAGGATGGTGGTCTTCGTCCGTGCATTGACTACCGGGGCCTTAATCGCATCACAGTAAGGAACCGTTATCCACTGCCACTAATGACCACGGCCTTCGAACTCCTTCAAGGGGCAACCATTTTCACGAAGTTGGATCTTCGGAATGCCTACCACCTTGTAAGGATACGAGAAGGAGATGAATGGAAGACTGCTTTTAACACACCTAAAGGACACTATGAGTATCAGGTAATGCCCTTTGGACTAGTCAATGCTCCAGCAGTTTTTTCAGGCACTTATTAATGATGTGCTACGGGATATGCTTGACAAGTTTGTGTTTGTATATCTTGATGATATCCTCATCTTCTCTCGTTCCTATCAAGAACATGTTCAACATGTCCGTACTGTCCTGTCCCAACTGCTGAAGAATGGACTCTTTGTCAAGTTGGAGAAGAGCGAATTTCATGTCCCCACTGTATCTTTCCTTGGTTTTATAGTCTCTAGTGGCAAGGTCCAGATGGATCCCGGCAAGATCCAGGCAGTTCTTAATTGGCCCCAACCATGCTCGGCCAAGGAGGTCCAACGCTTTTTGGGATTTGCCAATTTTTACCGGAGATTTATTAGGAACTTTAGTGCTATTGCCGAACCCCTGACCGCTCTTACCAAGAAGACATCAAGCCCTTTTAAGTGGACTGAGAGGGCAGATCAGGCATTCAACCGACTCAAGCAGCTCTTCACGTCTGCACCCATTCTGACTCTCCCAGATCCTGAGTTGCCATTTGTTGTCGAGGTGGATGCTTCGGACGTTGGGGTAGGAGCTGTGTTCTGTCACAGAGGGCTAGAAATGACCACAAACTTCACCCTTGTGCTTACTTCTCACGACGACTCTCCCCAGCCGAGAAGAATTATGACATTGGTAACCGGGAACTGTTGGCAGTAAAGCCTGGCACTTGAGGAGTGGAGACAGTGGCTGGAGGGGGCCAAGCACCCATTCCTTATCTGGACAGACCACAGAAACCTCACCTATATCCGTGAGGCCAAGAGGTTAACTTCACGTCAGGCTCGTTGGGCCCTCTTCTTTAATCGTTTTGATTTTACCCTCTCATCATCGCCCAGGTTCTAAGAACTCAAAGCCTGACGCCCTCTCAAGACAATTCGATCCACCAGAAGTGGAGGGCGAACCCGAGCCTATCCTACCCAGCTCCAGAGTGGTTGCATCTATTCAGTGGGGAGTTGAGACCGCAGTTAAGAGGGCCCAACAGCAACATCCTGACCCAGGTAATGGCCCACCCGGGCGCCTTTTTGTACCTGATACTGTGCGTTCTGATGTGTTACAGTGGGGCCATGCTTCTCTTTCTTCGGGCCATCCTGGGAGCACAAGGACATTGAAACTCATCCAGAGAAGGTTTTGGTGGCCCAACATGCAACGAGACGTTCGGGCTTTTGTTGCTGCATGTGCTGTGTGGGCCCAGAACAAGGAACCCAGAAGCCACCCTCATGGCCTGTTGCACCCACTACCCATCCCTAGACGCCCCTGGTCCCACATATCTTTGGACTTTGTAACTGGTCTACCCAAGTCTCAAGGTAACTCTGTAATTCTGGTGGTGGTAGACCGATTTTCTAAAGCCTGTCACCTAATACCATTACCCAAGATCCCCACAGCAGGCCAGACTGCAGAATTGTTGATGCAACATGTTTTCAGAATCCATGGCCTTCCCCAAGATATGGTGTCTGACCGGGGATCACAATTCACCTACCGATTCTGGAAGTATTTCGGTAACCTCATTGGGGCATCCATTAGCCTATCCTCTGGATTTTACCCCATGCAAAATTGGACAGACTGAGAGGGTCAACCAGGAGATTGAGAAGACTCTTAGATGCCTGGGGTCTAACAATCAGACCGCCTGGAGCTCTCAGTTGATCTGGGCTGAGTTTGCACACAACACTTTACACCACTCTTCCTTAGGCATGTCCCCTTTTGAATGTCAGTTTGGTTTCCCCCCCCCTCTGTTCCCTGAACCAGATCCCGAGGTCCGTGTACCAGCTGCGGCTCAACTCGTCCAGAGGTGTCGAAGGGCATGGAGGAGAGCACGAGCAGCCCTATTAAGAGCCACTCGACAACAGCAGAGGCATGCTAACCAGCACCGTAGAATTGGACCATCCTTCAGGCCAGGACAGAGATTGTGGCTATCCACTAGGGATTTACCTCTGCATGTTGAGTCTCGAAAATTAGCGCCTCGCTTCATTGGGCCCTTCAAGATCCTCAAGAGGATCAACCCAGTATCCTACCGACTACTCCTACCCAAGTCCATGCGCATTCACCCTACCTTTCACATCTCCCGTTTAAAACCTGTAATCTATTCTCCTTTGTCCCCATCTAGGAAACCCCCTCCACTTCCTCGCATCATTGGGGGTCAGCCGGCCTATACCGTGAGTCGACTGTTGGACTCTCGCCAGGTCCGTGGGAAGACCCAGTATCTTGTGGACTGGGAGGGGTATGGCCCAGAGGAGCGGTCCTGGGTGCCAGCCCGAGATATCCTCGATCCAGATCTCATCAGGGGGTTCCGCCGTCATAGTCAACACCGCTAAGGGAACGTCAGGAGCCGTTCGTGGAGGAGGGGCTCCTGTAAGGCTCCAGCCTCTAGTTGCTGCCCATGTAATGACTCTCCCAACCATTAGTTGGTGCTCATGAGGTGTAATGACTCTCCCATCCACTAGGTGGCCCAGCCATTGTAGAACTCTCTGGGTCATCACTAATTAGGAATTGATTTCTACCACCTGCTGGTCATTATCTTGTTGGTGTTCTGCCTATTTAAGTGTGCCTCTTCCTTAGACTTGTGTTCAATCTTGAGCTAACCTATCGTGTGTAATCCTTGCCTAGAAAGTCAAGTTTGTTAAACTTCTGGTTTTGTTACTGTTCTTCTTTTGTTTTGTATTTTCACTGAGGAAGCACGGCTTCTCTTATGTTGTTCTTTGGGAAATTGGAGCCTACAGTAAAACCCCTTTGTTTGATTGACAAAGCCTGCTTCTTATCCTTCTGCTCTTGGGTCCAACGGATATCTATCACTCGCCATAGCCCAGTGGTAAACGGGGAGCTCAGTTGACTAGAAGTCCTGAGTTCGATTCCAGCTTCAGACACCCTTTACACTTTCATTTGTTTATCAATTATTTTTTTTTAATTTTGTTTTATGAATTTGTCAAAAACAAATTATCTGCGATAAAATGTTATCATGTAGTCATCTTGGCAGCATGTCACCGCGTGACTCTCCCGGATAATCGAAAATGGGCAAAAAGGCGGGAGCTGGTTACTGAAGCCATGCCCACCTAGCGAGCCAGCAGTGTCAGCAGCAATCCATCTGTCACTTAATTATGCAGAACTTTAAGGCTTAATATAATTTAAACGGATGAGTAATAAAAAATATATATTTTTTTTTTTATTTTTTTCTGCTGTCTATGGGACTGACTCCCTTTTGGGAAGTCGTGGTCTAGTGGTTAGCGAGTTTGACTCCTAACCCTAAGGTTGTGGGTTTGAGTCTCGGGCCGGCAATAACATGACTGGGGTGCCCTTGAGCAAGGCACCAAACCCCCAACTCCTCCCCGGGCACCGCAGCATAAATGGCTGCCCACTGCTCCAGGTGTGTGTCCACGGTGTGTGTGTGCACTTTGGATGAGTTAAATGCAGAGCACGAATTCTGAGTATGGGTCACAATACTTGGCTGTATGTCACGTCACCTCACCTCACCTCACCTTTTGCAGCCAGCCTCAAGCGGCCTGTCGATGAATTGCAGTTTTAGTCACTTCCTTGTTGGCTTCACGAGAGAGAGCGGGATATATATTAAAAGTGCTATATAGGACAGAAGATTCTTTAATATTTATAACAATAGCAAATCTATATTTATGCAACGCAGCAGGTCATTTTTATATAACGCTTGCCTGTATGTATTTTGAATGCGCTTCATTGCACTCTCAAGTGATTCATTCACCTTCAGTTGCGCAGCGTGGGCAGAGTCTCGTACTTGTGCTCGTCAGTGTTGTCCGCCATGTTTGTGCAGTTTGGATGCAAACAAAACAATGAATAATTTACCAAGAGATATGGATGTATGGACTCATTTCAATAAAACACTTCTGGTAAGCACCATCGAGCATTTATTTTTAGTATGTTACTAGTGCAGGCACTCATAAGGTCATAAAGGAACTCACAAAAGTTCACCTCACGTATGAGATTGCAGCGAACACGGCTTTGTGCGAAATGTAAGTTAAAAATAAATAATATATTTTTCATCTTTAATCTAAGTATTGTTGTGTGGATCTAGAGTGTTTATGCTGCAGAAAACTGACGAGCAACACAACAGGTCCGCCGACAAACATATATATTTTTTTTTAAATACAGTTGCAATAAGCAAACGTTGCCCCCCCACCCATATTTCTTGACATATGTAAGAGTGCAGATTTGTTTAGGTGTGTTGCGTGTTTAAAAGGTCGTTGTTTTCAAATAGCCTCCACTAAATGCATAAGCTAAAAGCTAATTTCAGTTATCTTTATGATGAGAATGTACTGCAGTCATATATGCATCAGTATGTCTGAGATAATCTGCAATATCTCTGTCCTGCTTTTACAGCTGCTAAATGTAAGCAGACTGTACATGTACAGATGCTCATCTCTGCCAAAACACATGACTACAACACAAACACAGCATCACAGTTCATCACTTTACTTTATTGCTTCTTCACTCAGGATGTAGAGACACACAGAAGTAAATGATTATTTCTCTTAACATGCTACAAATTTATTTTGCCATTTCTATGTTTTGTAGTAACCAAGAGAAGTGTCATTGCTGATGGAATGGCAGATGTTACTCAGACACCTGTGAACACTGAGCAGTGTTTGGAGTCCAAGACAGTGGACATCATCTTTATTATACTTCTGACTGAACTAGCAAGGAACATTAGAGACAATGATAAAGTAAGTTCAAGTAAAATGTCTACATTGACCATTTCACCATGTTATTTTCTGCAGCATCTGCGGGGAATATTTACTGAAGAGACCAGATCAACAGCAAGCTTTGGATCTACTGAATGTGTATTTTTCAAGCATTTTATTGCAGGGTTCACTGTTATTTTTTTGCATAGCGATGACTGGTAAAATTTACAAAATGTGTTTAATTTTAAAACTTTGCCATTTACTAATGTGTTGTTCAAAACATTAAGTTTTGGTGTCTCTTTACAAAAAGGTATCATTAGTTAACATTTGCATTAATCTTTGATATTGTTAAATAAACAACAACTGTTCTTTGTTAGTTCATGTTGGCTCTGATCCATTAAATAATGTCAACAGGCACAACTTTTGTTCTTAATAATGTATTAGTAAATGCTGAAATTAATTAGGTTAATATATTAACTACAGTTGGTTAATGTTAAGTATTTGCCATGTTAGTTCATGTTGGGTAGGTAACTAATGTTAACAAATGAAACCTTATTGTAAATTGTAAAGTGTCTTCTGAGTGTTTTTTGTTTATACTTGTTAAATTTTAGTTTCCAAGAATAAATAGCCTAAATGCAAGGGTAATTTTATATATACACTTTTTTTATCTCTCTGTGTAATTGCATAGTTTTGTAAATAAATTGTGTACATAAATTTTTCTCATACAGACTTAAGTGAGTTCTTTACTTTAAAAATGCATTCATCATAATGAGATGTTCATATATTTATAATTACAATGAAAGTAAACATTTTGGCTGTGTATCAAGTTTAAATGAAAGTTTAGTGAACAGTAATGTAGATATTAAAAATGAATCTGTTCAACGTTCGGCGCGCTGTGCACTTTAGTGTCGGGCCGATTCCGACTTGGATGTGGCAGTGTCGGCTTGCTGACGGAATCGGGCAGTGAGTCCACAGGCATCCGGCCCGCGTGCGGCCGACGGAGTCGGGCCGAGTGGTAAGTCTCCGGCAGGGGAGAATCTAACCGGAACTGGACAGAGTGTATTTTGCTATCTGGAAGAAAACGGATGCGCTCCCTAGTCAGACATTACATGTGCATGCTCAAAAATGATCTCATCTCCTGAGTTTAATAAATGCAACCTGGAGTATGGGCATCCACCGGCAGAAACAAAAATTGATGCATTAATGCCAACGAATGTAAATCAGTATTTACAAAGCATACAGTAATAAATGTATTTGTTTTGAACATCCCACATTGTCCCGTCAAATCATATCTACTGTCCTGCAACAGATCTATAGCCAGGTGGTCACCCTAGTGGAGAGTAATAAAATAATAATTACTAGTTTAAATCAGTAAATTTTAACGAAAACTATAAATGAAAAGAAACAGTTTTTTATGCTCAGATCAACCGGTAAACTCCTGGAAAGTCTAAGGATCCAGTAAGCAAATGCATTCAAAAAGTAAGTCCACACAATCACAGAGAAAACATTTCATTTTCTGTGAAGCTGCTTTGCAACAGTGTATTGTGAAAAGTGCTATACAAATAAATGTGAACTGAACTGCAAACGATTATTAATTAATGTATTTATTTATTGTGGCACTACCTACATTTATTGCAAATTATGAAAATTAAAAAGTATTTTTTTTAATACTTTAGTTTGTATTTATTTATTTATTTTGGGTGAGGGAGTGGGGTTGAGTGCCACCACTTATTTTTTTCTACTGCAAGCATTGATTGCGTATCATATGCACACCAAACACATGCTTATCATATGCACGGCAAAGTCAATTTCTGCGTATAAATCGCATGCCAAATAGAAACAGAAAATCATGCTACTGATATGCATTTTCATGATACCAGGCTCATGCTATTTCTGTCACACGTTCTTAGCAGCTCACAATTATTTGTTGTGCCATAAATATAACAAAAAAGTTTTTAACAAATTTAATGTAATGACTTGTGTTTGATGATACATGTCTTTAATATTTACTTTCATTTATAGAGTAATTTGGATTTCTTAACCTGATAAATTAAAAGGATTTACGTTAAAATAACACAGAGCAATAACATATATTTTTACATCTATGCAAATGCATGCAATATTTGTAACTAAAATAAATAATAATAAAATAAAGAGACAGTTATTTAACAATATGTTAAGGAGCAGTAACATTTGTACAGTCTTTCAGTTACAACCGGCCTTTTGATGGCAGCCATAATGTTGAAGTGGCCCTCAGTGAAAATGAGTTTGACACCCCTGGTATAGTGTATTACAGGTATGTTACGAAAGCTTTTTATTTCACATATATGCTGATCTTTGAATCCTTCTATTCATCAAATTATCCTGAAAAAAAAAAGTACTCAACTGTTTTAAATATTGATAATAATAATAATTAAAAAAGTTTTCTTGAGCAGCAAATCAGCATATTAGAATGATTTCTGAAGGATGTTACACTGAAGACTGGAGTAATGATGCAAAAAATTCAGTTTTGATCACAGCAATCAATTACATTTTAAAATATATTCAAATAGAAAGCAGTTATTTTAAATAGAAAAAAAAAAATATTTCACAACATTACTACTTTTGCTTTACTTTGGATTAAACAAATGCAGGCTTGGTGAGCAGAAGAGACTTCTTTATAAAACATAAAAAAATCTCACTGTTCAAAAACTGTTGACTGGTATATAGATTATACAGAAATGTTATACTGTAATGTTATATATATATAATTTATAACATATAGAGTTAACATTTCTGTCCCCCTTACTTCTGAAATGATGGCTACACCGCTATAATTTATTGACATAAAACTCTGATTCAGTCAAGTGTTTGTATCATCACCCACAGAAGTGCCATCACATGAGTCCCCATGAGGTATTTTACATTTAGTAAATGTTTATTTAAAATATATGTAATTCAGTAAATTGTTGTTTATCAATATGCATTGCTATATTTATGCATATAAATGAAAATAGAGTAATATATAAGTGCATTAAAAGTTGACACACAATTTACTAGGGGTTTGCAAAGTGACTTAAAGACATTGCTCTGTATTTGTATCTGTATCTGTATTTTCAAAAGCACCACATGAAGAAAATACAATTGATTTGAATACACTAGAAAGACAGCATCCTGACATGAGGAAAACAAGTAAATAGGAGAGAAAGCAAGAAGAACAGCAATAATTAAGATTTCCTCAAAATCTGCCCAAAACATATGGCGATGAGCTACAGAGTAAAATGGGTGGTGCCATAGGAAAACGCTCCACTAGGTAACAAGTTTATTTGCTCATGTGCAGTTTTTCCCTAGACTCCAACTGTTTGTATGAATAGCATGGCAGAGGCAATTAAAACAGTGGCAATTGCTTACAAGGGTTTTATCCAGTGTTGGAAAAATCATTTATTCATGCACCCGCGAAGTCAGCATTAGAGAGGCAAGCAATTTGGCTTCCCTCCAGCCCAGCTCTGAATTCTCCTCTCTTTATAGTCAGCCTTCTAGGGGGCGTCGGGAGGAAAGACTGTAGTGACATCACAATAGCGGTGACAAATTATTGGGTCAACTGTCTGTGGACACAAGTACCTGAAATCTAATGTACACAGGGACATATTGTTCTCCCAAAGCTCCAGACTGCACAAATATAAACCTCATTAAATCATACTGGCAAGGACACAACGTTTCCTTGGCTATCTCTCTATTGATGCGCTGTGCGTGCGATTATTTGTGGAGCTGAAACGTTATGTAAACAGCTTATCCTCTTTGGAGACAGAGATAAGACACAGCATCCCCGGTGGTAAATGTGTGCCACTGCAAGTCTATTAAGTGTCTCCAGACTAATAAATTACTATAGGTGGAGGATGTTACACTCTGAAATACCCTTTCTGTCCCTCCATTGTATAAGGGATGGCAAAAAATTAACCACCTCTAGACTTAGCTTTAACGAAAGCCTAAATTAAGCTTCTGAGCAGCTTTGCCACAGTTTTGACTGCATTTGCACTTTTCTTGATTGTAGAGTCATACAAATCCTACTGTTTCATTTCTATTACATGACACACAAGAAAGATCCAGTCTAATATATGGACAACTCAGTACAGAGGTTATATGAAATGCACACATGACCCTGAAATCAAAACCATTTAGTCATGATTTTTCTGTATCTGTATCTGCTGTGGTCATAAGCTGCATCTGCCTTATCAAAATGAAAAGTTATGTGTGCTTTTCTTCTCATTCCTAAGTAAACTACTTGCTATTTTTAAGTATAACATTGTATTGTCATTTTCCCTCTTAAGCCTCTTGACCAACAGTTCAGTTTTGGTGGGGCTAGTGGCATTTAGTAGTGTATTAGTTTAAAGTAGTTTATGCAGCTACTATACTATACTATGGTTCAACCGTAATTTTACGAAGCTATGAGAATACTTTTTGTATGCAAAGAAAACAAAAATTACAACTTTATTCAACAAATAGTCTCCTCCACATTACCCTAGCGCCATTTTGGAGAGTATCCATTTAACCCAAACAGGGGATACGTTGTTTTCATTCAAATCAAAGCATAAATAAACGTAGAAAACATATCCACGTGGCGTGGCTGACACAGAACAGCATACGCTGTTTGCGTTCAGTAGATGGTCTCCAAAATGGTGCTAGACTGATGCGGAGGAGATGAATTGTTGAATAAAGTCGTTATTTTTCTTTTCTTTTCACACAAAAAGTATTCTCGTAGCTTCGTAAAATTACGGTTCAACCCCTGATGTCACATGAATAATTTTACCGACCTCCTTGCTATGTTTCTGGACCTTGATCGTGTAAGAATCATTGCTGTCTATAGGAGGGTCAGAGAGCTCTCAGAATGCAAAGAAAATGTCTTATTTTATGTTCCAAATGGAGGAGTGAGGGTGAACAATTAATGACAGAATTTTAATTTGTGGGTTAACTATCCCTTTAATGGATCAAATTGCTATGTTGCTTGCGATAATAAACACCCTATATTTAAACTATAGTTTATCTTGGTAGGAAATTTGTTTATTCAATTTACAGTATTACAATACCAACTATTATTAGCAATTTCTTTGTTTAATTATTGTTTATATATATATATATATATATATATATATATATATATATATATATATATATATATATATATATATATATATATATATACATATATATAATTGTGATGTTGTCACTCTTTTATAAAATTAAAAAATTAAGCCCATATTTATAACCAAACTGGACCCAAATAGGACCATTGTTTATTTTAAAAAAAAAAAATAAAATAAATAAAAATTATGCATTATGCCATTTTTTTGCATGACTGTTGGGATCTATTTTTTATATATATATATATATATATATATATATATATATATATATATATATATATATATATATATATATATATATATATATATATATATATATATATATTTGTAATATATTATTATTATTATTATTATTACTGTACTACATACAAACGCTAATAAATTGTTTTTTTTATCACACATAACAAAAATTAGAAACAGTAGGACAAACATAGTGTACAGTACAAAAACGTTGTGTTTAAATAAATGATGATGATAATAATGATCGTTGTTGTTGTTGTCATTGTCTATGTTACAATAATTAGAACTGGGGGAGGAAATTGCTCTTGAAAACAATGTATTACAATGTATTAATGTATTATAAATATAAACAATTCTAGGGGTTATAAAAAAATAGGCTTTTTTATTTAAACAAAATACTGGATATTGTTTTGGCAGATTTCGTGAAATTTACCCAAAATTACTGCTAAGAAAACTCTTTACTGGTTCACAGTATATCATGTAACATGTCATCTTTGCAGAGAAAAGTCTGCCATGACAGGTGCAATTAATCAAAATGTGTCATAGCAATGTGTTTTTAAAATTCCACGCTGAACACCAGTGAATGTCTGGCCCGACTGCACTATGTTTAGTATCTTGGAATAAGTGTTTCATCACATTAGGAAGCAGTAATGTTTGGCAGGATCACTTTCATGAAAATCCTGCTGTGACCATCCAGGAATATTTACACACCAAATCCACACTGACAGCAGGTATTTGATGAAGATTCCACATTCATGAAATTCCTGCTGGTGAAATTCAGAGTGTGCTCATTGCAAAACAACAAATACAGACTCACCGTATGTCTAGTGCCCTCTAACAACACACTTGTCAGAGCAATACAGCATTGCAGAAAGATAAGGTTAGTCAGCTGTCATAATTAATCGACCTGAATAAGGATGAAATTCATTTCAACATTATTATACTCAGAATAGGGTGTAACACAAATCTTGCTCATCAATAATACATGAGAGACACATAGATACTTTTTCTCAAATATGTAATTGTTTACCACTCAGCTTTAGTAGATTAATGAACCTCTAATTCTATTACTCTGCTTACCGACTCCTCGCTTTGCCTTTGGCTTCAACACAACATCCACTGTCATGTGTTGACAGCAATGTGGCATGTGGCTGAGCCCATGTCAAACATGCTAATGGTCAGTTAGATTCACAGAAGCATCAAAAGCATGCACATCGCTGGCAGTGAGAGGAGAATGCATAATGTGAATTAGGCTTGCACTCAGCTTTAAATTTTAAAACACTGGGGGGAAGAAAAGTTCCTGGACCTAAGATAAAGCATTTTGCCTTTTTTCAAGTACACCCATTCATAGAAAAGCATTCCCAATTGTTACAAATAAATAAGTGTGTTCCACACATACACAATTGACAAGCTTCTGATTATAGGTTACTATGTTCCAAATGCATGTTGCCTGTTTTTTATTAAAACAGGTTAAATCAACTCAAGCATCCACTACCATCTGTTTAAAAGGGAAATGTATAATTTCTATGCAACTAAGAAAGAAATTGCCCAAACAGGAATTGCTTCCTAAACTGGTTTACCCAACACTAGCAAGTGTATAATTTCTATGCAACTAAGAAATGCTTCATTGACTGGTTTTGTATATTGATCAGCCACAACATTAAAACCACTGATAGATGAAGTAAATTCAATTCAATTCAGTTCAATTCAATTCAATTCAATTCAATTCAAGTTTATTTGTATAGCGCTTTTTACGATACAAATCACTGCAAAGTAACTTTACAGAAAATAATGTTTCTACAATATTTACATTGAATACATTGACTATTTCGTTACAACGGCACCTGTCAAGGGACGGGATATATCAGGCATTAAGTTAACAGTCAGTTCTTGAATTTCATGTGTTGGAAGCAGGAAAAATTAGCAAGCAAAAAGAATGGGTCAGAGCATGTGCAAACATCTTTAAAACAGCTAGTCTTCTACCAAAAGAGATGCAAGAAAGGACATCCGGTGAACCAGCATTAGAGTCATGGGTGCACAAGGCTCATTGATGCACATAGGGAGCGAAGGCCAGTCCGTCTGGTCCGATCACACAAAAGAGCTATTGTAGCTCAAATTACTGAAACAAAAATTAATATTAAATATGTTTGGAGTTTGGTGTTAGTATGCTGCTAAGCTAACATTTTGTTACTCTAATAAGCATAAAAATACACAGCAAACACAAATAATGGCTCAAATTGTCCTTGATTATCTTTATTATTTTGAACAATATGTATTCATATGTAATGAAAAATAAGGAATGTGTGTGTATATATATAATAATTATGCCATCTAGCTTGCAACATTCGCATTTGAAGTGCATCTACTGTATTACGCCTTAAAACACTGTCAAAGTATGCAGCTCACTATGATTCGGTACAGATTTTGAACACTGTTGAGAACACAGTTATCGTCACAACACCATGTTTCACCAATAGATACAGCTATAGTTCTAAATTTCCTTTCAGCAAGGTAACTCCTCTTTTTACCTGTCTAATAACTCATCTCTGGTGTTTGTGTATGTATTTTGCAAAGCCCTGAGCATCTCTTTCCTCAGAGGACAGCATATGCACCGTGGCAGGTGTTTGATGTGCATAAAGCAGCACTAGTGTTGTGTGCTATCAGTCAGCGATAAAGTGATGCATTCTTCTGCTGTGGGCGCAGTGCTCTCTCTGGACCGCTCCCAGCAACCTGAATGTATCTCTGGTGCCAAGGGCTGTGCAATTCTGATGCAGTATTCATGCTCTACATCTATGAAATTAACTATTTGTGCACTTGAGCAGAGTGACAGTTATTAGCTAGCCATACTAAACTAACAACTCTTATAGCATCATTCCCAAATGTAGCACCCTGCCTTAATAAGGTCAAGAGTCATGGGTGATTACAATTGCAAAAAGCCATTCAAAAGTAGTTGTGTTTCTTCCACATATTTTGTCAGAATAATATAATATAATATAATATAATATATTAATATATATAATATAATATAATATAATATAATATAATATAATATAATATAATATAATATAATATAATATAATATAATAATACATTGTTTTATACAGGGTTCATAAAGTAATAAATAACTGTTACTGTCCCCCATATACTTAAAATGCATGGAAAAGATCAGCATAAACATTCTGCTAAATATTCCCGTGTTCCACACAAGCAATAAAGAAATTAAAGCTAATCTGATGGTCAGTGAAATATGAAAATTTTTTACTTTTCATGGTACATTTTTAAAATTATTATTTATTTCTATGGTACTTTTTTCTGTAAAATTCTCTCTAATAGGAGCTATAGCCTTATGGACAGTATTCTGACATATCGTGCAACAGAGCTTTGATCGACCCGAGTTCAAGTTCTGACAAGAGGTCCTTTCCCATTCCCCTCTCTTCTCTCCAATCCCTTCCTGTTTCTCCTTAAACTGTCCTATTAAATCAAATAAATCAAAGCTAAAATATTAAGTTTCATAGCTCTTTTTTTTTCTCCCCCATGTTCTTTTCTCTTTATCTGTCTCTCACATACTTTTCTGTTTTCTATTGTTTTTAAAGAAACTTTGATATGTGAGAAATTGGTCATAAAAAAAAAAAAACTTTTGATATATTTTCTTTGCATGCATAAAGAAGCTTATAGAATTGTCAAAGTGTAACAATAGGACTAGCAGAGTAAAGCAACCTTCCCACTTCTCGGTTTTACAAAATGCTTTCTTAGTTCAGCTAGCTTGATTCTCTATCCGGTGTGCTGGATTTGTTCGAGTGACTGGTTATCTCTGCATGCCCTATTATTTTTTTTTTTTTTTTTTCTCCCACTCTGAATGTAGGGTACACTCTTATGCATGTAAGATACTGGCATTCCATTAGCATGAAAAGGGCAGCATTAATGTTTCACTGACACCTTGTGGTGGGGAGACAAAGCTCGCAGCCAAGCTAGTGATTGACATTGTCCCGCACAGGTTTCAAATTCACAAGTGGAGAATGTAAGGCTAACAGACGGCACTTATGTGTCATACACAGAGTTTGACATCGCGGTCACAGCATGTTTGGTGTCAGCCTCTAAAGGCCGTAAGACATAGCTCCATTATGGCCCATGAGACACACAGCGGAGAGCCAAAGCTCAACTCTTCTGAGCGACATGCATGCCCTGCGGTAATGGCTCCTGCTTAATTAGCGTTAGCACCGAGTGTCAGCACCATCAGATCAGATGCGTATTATTACACAGCCAGAAGAACCATTGTTCAACTGTATTCATTAAAGGTAAATGACTTTATTGAGAAGTGCCTCCATGTGATTGTTGTCTGAATGCACCATTAAAATGCCACCTTCAGGATAATACATCATTACAGCATCATCAAACTGAAAATATGTTTAGCAATCCATCACTGCACACATCCTCAACAATCCCTACTTCAAATTTGCATGTTCATCTTAATATTCATATTTTGTACTTGTCTTCTAATGATACTTGTCGAACAATTTTTACGTTAGCTCAAAGTCAATTGAGCCTCATTGCCTTTCACATTCCATCACATCTGCCACTGACTCATAAAATGACATTTAGCGTCATTAATTTGCACAACGTCGTAAGCTCAGTAAACTTGTGTTTATGGATATCACCTCAAAAAAAAAAAAAAAAAAGTACTATGAGATGATGTTAGCAGAAAAATATCACAAAGTTCAGGTTATATTTAACCCCAGATTTAGCTAAAAGAAATAGGAAATTAGATTTTGCAGACATAAATGAATGAATAAATAAAAATAAGAACTTTTGTTATTGTCATGAAAATGTCACAATAAAAATAAATAAAATAAAAATAAAAATAAAAATAATAAATTAAAAATCATATAAAAATAACTACTGAAATAGGCTTCATTTTCTTTTTGAAAACATTAATTACTTTTTGAAGGGATTAAAGATTATAATCAAAAAGTAATTAATTAACGAGCAAATCCATTAGGTATTTAAGGTAATATGAGCTCTATAGATCTCTATAGAGTTGTAACTACATTACAAAATGGTAAGAAAGAAGGGGATATATAATAATCTTAAGGAAGATGATAAAGACAATGAGAGGATGATGATTACATTTTGCAGTATTTGCATTATAATCGTTTTCATAAGGCTGTGGCAATCACCTCATCATATCATTTAAATAGTGCAGTGTTTTAAAATCTTCCAGTGGATTTCGCTGGTAACTTGGCAATTAGAAGTTCAGAAAAACTAAATGGATAGAGGGTCAATTATTTTATGTAAACAGCTTGGTGGATGTTGTCTGAAGTTAACATTTCCAAAACATAATTTTTGATCAGTCATTTCCTCCATACCATGAACCAAGTCAACCAGGTTAGAAACAAATAGAGTCCTAAAGAAAACTCATACCCACTGCTTTTTGTAGCTAAATGTGTAGTAAACTGCAAAGAAAAAAAGATCATATAACAAATGAATAAATGAATAAAGAAAGAAAGAAAGAAAGAAAGAAAGAAAGAAAGAAAGAAAGAAAGAAATGATTAAATATATAAATAATAAATGATTAAAGGATGATCAAAAAGAGAATACCACAATGTAAACTACAGGTAAGAGTTGGGTTGTGTATGTATTATAACTTGCAGCAGAAAAAAAAAGGAATTTTATACAGAGGTAAATACATTTGCACAGCTACTACTGAACTGAACTGCTTTACAGTATTAACATGAAACATGGACAAAATGAAGAGTGTGTCAGAAGCATAAAGAGACAAGCAACACACATTCAACTGATGAGCGATTACAGGTGTTTATATCAGCTATTTCAAATGTACCACATACAATTATAATTTGTGTATAATTAGAATTAGGTGTATAAATCACTCAAGCCTCTTTCTTGTGAAACCTTAAACAACTCTTCAAATGTGCAGCATAATTACCAGTCAAAGTCCAGCATCTGCTGTGGGTTAGTAGATACAGCTCCCAAACCAGATAGATAAGTTACATATATCTGGCAGATCTCTGAGGACATCTAGAAATGGCAGAGCAAATATGTAAGAAAGAAAAAGAAACAAAGAACGACAAAGGATGTATTTGTGCAGTTTGGATAGTTATATGATATATATTACAAATATGCATGTAATATAGGTTAATGTTTGTAAAGCAAATGTTTCCAAATAAAACAGTGCATCATCCATTTGTCTCTGAACTCACTTGTTTCCTCCTACATAAATGCAAAGGAAATTCTGGAGTATTTGTCTGTAGTAATGCTCTTTGTGGGCTGACAGCAATCCATGTTCTTTTTTTTTCTTTTTTTACCTCAGGATTGTTGATGCATTTGCACACAGTGCTTCAGAGGAATGTAAAAAAGTGCAGCAGAAATGAATGAAATCTCTCTTTTTATCACAAAACCAGTAACTGTAAACTGTACCAACTCTGGGCTTAATACATCATCTGCTTCTTACTGCAACCGAAAAGGTATTTGAATGGAACCTAGACTCTAAACAACATTAGAAATGCCAGGTCACAATTTTAACACATATAACATACCATTTCCAAAACTGTTTAAAGGGTTGGGAAAATATTATTATAAGCCTTGTAACTAATCTAACTAGGCTAGCACTATATGCACTATGTTCTTTGTTTGTTTGTTTTTTGAATGTTTGCATTAACTTGACCTATCTGTCATATATCTATCCATCTGGTTCTCTTTGAAAGCAGACATGTTCTCATAGTAGTACAGTAACATTTTAAGAGTGGCTCAAATAGACAAATGGCTAGAGTAGCGCTTCACTTTTTCATCTGAATATTTCCAAACAAATAAACAAGTAAATTTGGGATTTGAGAATCTTGAAACACAATTTGAAATAAAGATAAAGTTGAGATTGAGATTTTTGAGATTGAGATTTGAGATTTGAGAAAGTTTGAGATTGATTCTCACAAAATACTGTATTTTCTGTATTTTTTTTAATGTGACGGACATACAGCCAAGTATGGTGACCCCATACTCAGAATTTTGTGCTCTGCATTTAGCCACCCAAGTGCACACACACACAGCAGTGAACACACACACCGAGGCAGTGGGCAGCCATTTATGCTGCGCTGCCCGGGGAGCAGTTTGGGGTTCGGTGCCTTGCTCAAGGACACCTCAGTCGTGGTATTGCCGGCCCGAGACTTGAACCCACAACCTTAGGGTTAGGAGTCAAATTCTCTAACCACTAGTGTCACCACCTCCCTGTTTTAGGTGTCTTTCGAAAACCAAATAGTATATAAGGAGTCCATAGTATTCAAAACTAGACATAAACTGTAAGCAGAGGCAGCAGTGAAATATTTTTACTCTGTCTGTACTTTATCAGAGTGTTTTTTTCTTTAGAGAAAACTTTACTTCACAACATTGCAAAGCATAATATTTGAACTTTTTTACTGCACTACAAATTCATATTAAATATAACTGAATACTTTTATTACATTAGAAATCTATTACTTTAACTCTAGTAAAAAGTAATTCAGAGATGTACTTGAGTACAAGAAAATACTACATTTTTATTGTTCCTTAAGTATTAAAGGTTAAAACAAACAAAAAATTTTATTAATGAAATGTAGTGCAGTAAAAAGTATGACATTATGCTTTGGAATATAGTGAAGTTAAATTTTCCAAAGAAATAAACTACAGAAACTTTTTAAATTTACTTGAGTAAAGTAAAAATACTTCACTACTGTCCACCTCTGACTGTAAAAAACAAACATTTACATTTGTTTACAACATGTTTATACAAATTCGCACAAATTAAGGTGCGATACCAAACAAGATTGCATGGAGATGTCAAAACATCACTATACCCAGCTATCTTTACCTGACTGCATGTACCATACAGCTCTATTCAAATTTTCTGTATACCCGCAAAATACACATGAAAGTCCAAAAAAAAAAAAAAAAACTTAAATCCATTGAAAATCAATAGATCAATAGACTCTGGTTGAATCATGGATTGGCTTGGTAGAAGTCATGTTCTAAAGGGGGAAATTTGGGCATCTCAAGCACTTTCATGGACATAAAATAGGCCCTTTCACAATGACATCATTGCCACTTCCATTCTGACACAAGCGAGGGTATTCTTACTTCCACCTGCATAGTAAAGCGTATCGCTAACCAGCATGAAGTTCACCCACATGCTTGTATGCCACAAATATCTGGATGCAGTATTCATGCTCGTCATACTATGAAATGAAGACTATTATGGGCACTTGAGCAGAGTGACAGTGTATTAGCTAGCCCCCCATACTAAAACTAAACAACTCTTATAGCATCATTCCCAACTGTCGCACCCTGCACTTAATAAGGTCAGAGTCATGGGTGATTACAATTGCAAAAAGCGCAGTCAAAAGTAGTTGTGTGTTTCTTCCACATATTTTGTCAGGATAATTATATTAGAAATATCAATATAATATAATATATATATATAATATAATATAATATAATATAATATAATGATAATATAATATAATATAATATAATATAATATAATATAATAATACATTGTTTTATACAGGGTTCATAAAGTAATAAATAACTGTTACTGTCCCCCATATACTTAAAATGCATGGAAAAGATCAGCATAAACATTCTGCTAAATATTCCCGTGTTCCACACAAGCAATAAAGAGGAATTAAAGCTAATCTGATGAGTCAGTGAAATATGAAAATTTTTTACTTTTCATGGTACATTTTTAAAAATTATTATTTATTTCTATGGTACTTTTTTCTGTAAAATTCTCTCTAATAGGAGCTATAGCCTTATTGGACAGTATCTTGACATATCGTGCAACAGAGCTATTTGATCGACCCGAGTCAAGTTCTGACAAGAGGTCCTTTCCCATTCCCCTCTCTTCTCTCCAATCCCTTCCTGTTTCTCCTTAAACTGTCCTATTAAATCAAATAATCAAAGCCTAAAAATATTAAGTTTCATAGCTCCTTTTTTTTTTCTCCACCATGTTCTTTTCTCTTTATCTGTCTCTCACATACTTTTTTCTGCTTTTCTATTGTTTTAAAGAAACTTTGATATGTGAGAAATTGGTCATAAAAAAAAAAAAAACTTTGATATATTTCTTTGCATGCATAAAGAAGATTATAGAAATTGTCAAAGTGTAACAATAGGACTAGCAGCGTAAAGCAACCTTCCCACTGTCTCGGTTTTTACAAAAATGCTTTCTTAGTTCAGCTAGCTTGATTCTCTATCCCGTTGTTTTTGTGCTGGATTGTTCGAGTGACTGGTTATCTCTGCATGCCCTATTATTTTTTTTTTTTTTTTTTCTCCCACTCTGAATGTAGGGTACACTCTTAGTGCATGTAAGATTTTTTTTTTTTTTTTTTTTTTTTACTGGCATTCCCATTACATGAAAAGGGCAGCATTAATGTTTTCACTGACACCTTGTGGTGGGGAGACAAAGCTCGCAGCCAAAGCTAGTGATTGACATTGTCCCGCACACAGGTTTCAAATTCACAAGTGAGGAGAATGTAAGGCTAACAGACGGCACTTATGTGTCATACACAGAGTTTTTGACATCGCGGTCACAGCATGTTTGGTGTTCAGCCTCTAAAGGCCGCTAAGAACATAGCTCCATTATGGCCCATGAGGACACACAGCGGAGAGCCAAGCGTCACACTCTTCTGAGCGACATGCATGCCTGCGGTAATGGCTCCTGCTAATTAGCGTTAGCACCGAGTGTCAGCACCATCAGATCAGATGCGTATTATTACACAGCCAGAAGAACCATTGTTCAACTGTATTCATTAAAGGTAAATGACTTTATTGAGAAGTGCCTCCATGTGATTGTTGTCTGAATGCACCATTGTAAATGCCACCTTCAGGAGTAATACATCATTACAGCATCATCAAACTGAAAATATGTTTAGCAATCCATCACTGCACACATCCTCAACAATCCCTACTTCAAATTTGCATGTTCATCTTAATATTCATATTTTGTACTTGGTCTTCTAATGATACTTGTCGAACCATTTTTACGTTAGCTCAAAGTCAATTGCGGCCTCATTGCCTTTCACATTCCATCACATCTGCCACTGACTCATAAAAGACATTTAGCGTCGATGCAATTTGCACAACGTCGTAAGCTTCAGTAAACTTGTGTTTATGGATATCACCTCAAGAAAAAAAAAAAAAAAAAGTACTATGAGATGATGTTAGCAGAAAAATATCACAAAGTTCAGGTTATATTTAACCCCAGATTTATCTAAAAGAAATAGGAAATTAGATTTTGCAGACATAAATGAATGAATAAATAAAAATAAGAACTTTTGTTATTGTCATGAAAATGTCACAATAAAAATAAATAAAATAAAAATAAAAATAAAAATCCAAAATTAAAATCATATAAAAATAACTACTGAAATACGCTGTCATTTTCTTTTTGAAAAAACATTAATTACTTTTTGAAGGGATTCAAGATTATATCCAACAAGTAATTATTAACGAGCAAATCCATTAGGTATTAAGGTAATATGAGCTCTATAGATCTCTATAGAGTTGTAAACTACATACAAAATGGTAAGAAAGAAGGGGAGTATATAAATAATGTCTTAAGGAAGATGATAAAGACAATGAGAGGATGATGATTACATTTTGCAGTATTTGCATTATAATCGTTTTCATAAGGCTGTGGCATCACCCTCATCATATCATTTAAAATAGTGCAGTGTTTTAAAATCTTTCCAGTGGAATTTCGCTGGTAACTTGGGCACTTAGAAGTTCAGAAAAACTAAATGGATAGAGGGTCAATTATTTTATGTAAACAGCTTGGTGGATGTTGTCTGAAGTTAACATTTCCAAAACATAATTTTTGATCCGTCCATTTCCTCCATACCATGAACCAAGTCAACCAGGTTAGAAACAAATAGAGTCCTAAAAAAACTCCATACCCACTGCTTTTTGTAGCTAAATGTGTAGTAAACTGCAAGAAAAAAAAGATCATATAACAAATGGAATAACGTCCCCATAATAAAGATAGTATTAAAAGGAATGATTGTGTGGGTAAAAGAAAGAAAGAAAGAAAGACTTTAATGGCACCGCCGACAGAGCTTTAAATATATAAATAATAAATGATTAAACGGATGATCAAAAAGAGAATACCACAAATGTAAACTACAGGTAAGAGTTGGGTTGTGTGTAAACTTATAAACTTGCAGCAGAAAAAAAAAGGATTTTATACAGAGGTAAATACATTTGCACAGCTGCAACTACTGAACTGAACTGCTTTACAGTATTAACATGAAACATGGACAAAATGAAGAGTGTGTCAGAAGCATAAAGAGACAAGCAACACACATTCAACTGATGAGCGATTACAAGTGTTTATATCAGCTATTTCAAATGTACCACATACAATTATAATTTGTGTATAATTAGAATTAGGTGTATAAATCACTCAAGCCTCTTTTTGTGAAAACCTTAAACAAACTCTTCAAATGTGCAAGCATAATTACCCAGTCAAAGTCCAGCATCTGCTGTGGGTTAGTAGATACAGCTCCCAAACCAGATAGATAAGTTACATATATCTGGCAGATCTCTGAGGACATCTAGAAATGGCAGAGCAAATATGTAAGAAAGAAAAAGAAACAAAGAACGACAAAGGATGTATTTGTGCAGTTTGGATAGTTATATGATATATATTACAAATATGCATGTAATATAGGTTAATGTTTGTAAAGCAAATGTTTCCAAATAAAACAGTGCATCATCCATTTGTCTCTGAACTCACTTGTTTCCTCCTACATAAATGCAAAGGAAATTCTGGAGTATTTGTCTGTAGTAATGCTCTTTGTGGGCTGACAGCAATCCATGTTCTTTTTTTTTCTTTTTTTACCTCAGGATTGTTGATGCATTTGCACACAGTGCTTCAGAGGAATGTCAAAAGTGCAGCAGAAATGAAATCTCTCTTTTTATCACAAAACCAGTAACTGTAAACTGTACCAACTCTGGGCAATCTTAATACATCATCTGCTTCTTACTGCAACCGAAAAGGTATTTGAATGGAACCTAGACTCTAAACAACATTAGAAATGCCAGGTCACAATTTTAAACACATATAACATACCATTTCCAAAACTGGTTTAAAAAAAAGGGTTGGGAAAAATATTATTATAAGCCTTGTAACTAATCTAACTAGGCTAGCACTATATGCACTATGTTCTTTGTTTGTTTGTTTTTTGAATGTTTGCATTAACTTGACCTATCTGTCATATATCTATCCATCTGGTCTCTTTTGAAAGCAGACATGTTCTCATAGTAGTACAGTAACATTTTAAGAGTGGCTCAAATAGACAAATGGCTAGAGTAGCGCTTCACTTTTTCATCTGAATATTTCCAAACAAATAAACAAGTAAATTTGGGATTTGAGAATCTTGAAACACAATTTGAAATAAAGATAAAGTTTGAGATTGAGATTTTTGAGATTGAGATTTGAGATTTGAGAAAGTTTGAGATTGATTCTCACAAAACTGTATTTTCTGTATTTTTTTTAATGTGACGTGACATACAGCCAAGTATGGTGACCCATACTCAGAATTTGTGCTCTGCATTTAGCCCATCCAAAGTGCACACACACAGCAGTGAACACACACACGGAGCAGTGGGCAGCCATTTATGCTGCGCTGCCCGGGGAGCAGTTTGGGGTTTGGTGCCTTGCTCAAGGACACCTCAGTCGTGGTATTGCCGGCCCAAGACTTGAACCCACAACCTTAGGGTTAGGAGTCAAATTCTCTAACCACTAGGTCACCACCTCCCTTTTTAGGTGTCTTTCCAAACCAAATAGTATAAGGAGTCCATAGTATTCAAAACTAGACATAAACTGTAAGCAGAGGCAGCAGTGAAATATTTTTACTCTGTCTGTACTTTATCAGAGTGTTTTTCTTTAGAAAACTTTACTTCACAACATTGCAAAGCATAATATTGAACTTTTTACTGCACTACAATTCATATTAAATATAACTGAATACTTTATTACATTAGAAATCTATTACTTTAACTCTAGTAAAAGTAATTCAGAGATGTACTTGAGTACAAGAAAATACTACATTTTATTGTTCTTAAGTATTAAAGGTAAAACAAACAAAAAATTTTATTAATGAAATGTAGTGCAGTAAAAAGTATGACATTATGCTTTGGAATATAGTGAAGTTAAATTTTCCAAAGAAAAAAACTGATAATGTTCAGAATACTTTTTATTTTTAATTTTGTTTGGTTAAAGTAATTATATTTTGTTAATGTCTGACTGTGAATGTATAACATTTACATTTGTTTACAACATGTTTATACAAATTCGCACAAATTAAGGTGCGATACCAAACAAGATTGCATGGAGATGTCAAAACATCACTATACCAGCTATCTTTACCTGACTGCATGTACCATACAGCTCTATTCAAATTTTCTGTATACCGCAAAATACACATGAAAGTAAAAAAAAAAAAAAACTTAATCCATTGAAAATCAATAGATCAATAGACTCTGGTTGAATCATGGATTGGCTTGGTAGAAGTCATGTTCTAAAGGGGAAAATTTGGGCATCTCAAGCAACTTTCATGGAACATAAATAGGCCCTTTTCACATGACATCATGCAACTTCCATTCTGACACAAAGCAGGGTATTCTTACTTCCACCTGCATAGTAAAGCGCTATCGCTACCAGCATGAAGTTCACCCAAATGCTTGTATGCCACAAATACGATTAGAGGGTGACTGCTGCTGTCTATTCTCGTCCTCATTCAGGGACAGGCGTCTGGGATCTTAAACGAACTTACGGAATACCGATCGGCGAGATTTGCCACTTGAAGTCGAGGGAGGAGTTAAAAACGGAGCACTGCAGTCACTAATTCCCGCGTCTCTCGCGCACTGTTTGCTGTCTTTATTGCAGTTAGATGAAGTTAGTTAGATATATTTCTCAAATAAACAAACGTTTTAGACATTTACATTTGGTAACAGAAAGCCTTTTCATTCAGTAATTTATGTCCTGCTTAATACAGCACCTGTATGTAAAAGAATAGTTTTGTAACATTTAAATATCAATAAAATGGGGTCTTTAATTTTCCCCTTTTTTTATTTAATGTAATTTAGAAATAAATATTAAATATATTAAGTTTATATAAAAAGCTTTTAGTTAAAAACTAATGCCAGCATTTGTGTAAATAAATATAAAACGCAGGTCATAGCTATTTTTTAAAGATCACATTGCATATAGCCTATAACGAAAATAAAATACGATCGATCATAATAATCAATAATAATTCACAAAGTAAAAACACAGTATACATATAGTTAAAGCGAAATTGAATGGATGAATTTAAGTAATTGTAGAAGTCCAACATTCTGTAGAACTACGTGGACTGAACAGGAATGACAAAAACTGAAATATCAAGTGAAAAGGTTTCAAGTGTGTATTTTGTGTGGACACATAATAGTTATCATACAAATCTGAAAGCAAGCAGTTGCAGCGAGCTAGCCACCCATCTAAAGCAGATGCAGAAAAACGTTCACAAAAGAACTCGACTGTAAGTAGATTAACATAATTTGTCTTAACTCTTAACTAACGTCTTTCATATTTCAAGTTTTTCCTTACATTTTCCCAAGAAGTCTCCGGTGTAAAGGTATAACTGAAGTACAGATACACTGCTTTGTGGGAAAGCTGTCACTGTGAAAAGGGCCTATTGCCTAGAGATGTTGCCTTTTTTCTAGCTTTAAGCTATTTTATTACAGATATTTGGAACTGCCATGTTATCCTCTTTGTTTCTTTCTGTTGCCTCCAGCACCTCTGGGAGTAGACACTCTTGCTCATGTGTCAACTGTGACTGCCTCGCTGTCGGACACTAAAACTCTTTGGATTGCAACGGCTGATTCCAAATCACCAGTTCTCATTCTGATAGATTTGACTGCAGTACAGCTAAACATCAGATCTTTCTTTCCATAGATATCCAAAGTACATCAACTGGTCACACAACATGTCCTCCAACCAATACGCCCGTATAGGTCATTTGTCTAAATCCCTGAAATATGACCCATCAAAGCATATACTACAATTGTGCCCCTATCGGCAACAGGACACTTTCACATTAATGCTTTGTACTCTTTTATCTGCATCATAATTAGGGATTCATATAGCTCAGTTGGTAGAGAATCATGTTATACAACTATATGCAATCTTATGATCATGCAATCATGGGTTTGATACCAGAGAACACACATGCTCATAAAATGTATATGCACTGTAAATCGTGATTTTGCATGATTTCTGGGAGGGGATAGGTGTGGTCATTCATACGAATTTGTATGAATTAGCCACCTGGTAAAATAGGTACGAATTGCCGTGAGATCAGTTTGGACAATGTAGAAAGTCCAATGGTTTCCCCAACTATTGGTATGCTGATGAGACACAGTTACAGCATTCATTACAACCAGGCAATCCCTTGGTAGCTGCATGGATCTCAGACTGCCTGCCATATATCTCGAAATGGATGAAAGAACATGACCTGCAACTCAACCTAGCAAAGAAGCAAACTGCTTCTGATGCTACAATACAATTTTAGAACAGCAAGATTGGTCTTCAATGAGCCCAAGAATGCTTACATCACACCTCTTTTTATCTCTTTAAACTGGCAACGAGTTGCAGTTCGCATCAAGTTCAAGACACTGATGCTTGAATACAGAACAGCCATGGGCTCTTCACCCTCCTAACTCAACATAATCTTACAAGTTTACATCCCCAGATGTCTGTGGTCGGTAAGTGAACAGCACCTTGTGGTACCATCACAATGGCACAAAATCACTTTCCAGACTGCTTTTGTTCATTGTTCCTTACTTGTGGAATTATCTTCCTAATTTGATCCAGGGGACTGCAAACTCATCTTATCTGTGAGCACTTAATGGCATCTGAATTCTGCTGACTTCTGATTTCTTCTGTGGCTTAGATATCTGCGTGGCAACAAACTAGGCCTCACTGCACACTAAAATTTTATCATTTAGATATGAATTTGACTCCTGGGGCCTCTGTACACAAAGATTTGATCTTAGAGCATGTGTATTCTAAAATCCACATCATCGTTCAGATTTATAAAAATGGTCTTTGATATGGAAAAGTACTTAGCGCCACGTCAGGTTCTAAGCAGGTGTAAGCATTTTTCCTTGTAGCAGAGTCAGGGTATTACAAGAACTAAGCAAACAATAATAAGAAAGAATATATCCTAGGCTACTTCTTCCAAATAAAACATACACACTTACCAACTTAAAAACTATTTACTGTATGTATTATGTCTACTTTGGCTCCAGATGTTTAAATTAGTTCAGCTATCATATACAGGCTATAAAATGGCCTTTAATGCAGTGTTTTGCAAAAAGCAGAATGGCAGCATTGGTGTTCCTTGAAGACATTGCTAACTGTGCGATGAGAGATTTGACAGATTTCTATGTGTATAACGACGAATGGCTGATAAGATACCGATAAGCTCTAATTTACAAAGATGCACCACATGCAATCAGGCCATACCTGTGGAGGTACTGGTGCTCTTTGTCCTTGGGTTCCTGGTTATGGGAACATTTCAAAGAGAAATTGGTGATCGATCAGGAATAACCCAGCCGTCAGTGAGTAGAGCTTTGTCAGCTCTACTGTAAGGCTTCATCCGTTTGTCCAGTTGTTACATTAAGCTCCCATACACTGCCAAAGAGCAGCAGCATGTGATGCTTTGTGAGCCAATCAGGATTTCCCAATGCCTTAGGTGCAATAGATTGCACTCACATTGCCATGTGAGCAACTTATTCAAATGATTATGTGTATGTTAACAAGAAGAATTCCCATTCAATTAATGTACAGCTCATTTGAAATTATTGTACAGCAATTAAGAGGTTAATGTCATTGCAAGGTGGACAGGGTCAAAGCATGACTCTTTAGCTTTAGCTTCATGCTCTGAGCTCACTTCTCACGAGCTGATGAACCGCTGTTCTAAAGCAATGGCTTCTCACCCCCATAGTTCACTCTGCCAACAGTCAAAGAAGACCACAGTAACACAGTCCATCTCTGTGCCTGGTTAGTAGTGAAGTGTACTAAAGGGAAAGTGGCAGTGGATGCATCAGGTGGAAAAGTACTATACAAGCCAGGCAAAGTGTGCCTGATTATCTTTGCCCGTTGTGTTCTGCACAATATCTGCTTGAGCCATGGACTTGAGATGCCAGAAGGAGAAATGCAGATGGTAGATCCTTTCCAATACCCGCTGACTGGAACACTGTCATAAAGTTGAACTCAGAAACTAGGGAGAGCTGAAGAACAAAGGAAACACAATCTCTAATATACCCTGGAGTTAATATGCTAACAAGACACACCTGGACACAATCAGAGAGATAATCAACCAGAAAGCTACAAAAGGCCAAGAAAACAATGGCACAATCAACTGGAAAAGAACTCTTAAAAATTCAAATAACAAAAACACAAGGTACACAAAACAGGGAAATGTGTTGGTCAGAAAAAGGTATGGTCCTCCACATAGCAGCATACAGTATATGCACCTTCAGCACCATGGAGAGCACCATTAGAAGAGGCCATGACTGAGGCTGGGCTATTCAGTGAGAATGGTCAGGAACAGGGATAGCTTCTCCAGCACAGGTGTGTACCTTTCCCCCTCTAAATGGGAGCCTCAGCTGCATGCTGTTAGACACAACAAACCTCAATCACATAAAAGAGAACCAGAGGTCTCAATAAGATAACTGCAGGCGAGGTGAGCAGACTCAGAGTGCTGGATGTCCCACAGCCCAGATACTGGACAAGACCTAGCAAAGACAAATGCTTGAGGGCAGATGTTTTTCATGGGGACATGCATAGCCTGATCTTCCTTTACTCCCTCTATCTCTTTTGCCCTCCTTCCAGAATTTGTTGCACCAAGGTCCAGTCTAAGAAGGGAGTAATTCCTTAGTTACAATTTTTCCTTATCCCTCCCTCACTTTGAGAATAAAGGCAATTAAGTGTTCCTCTCACTGAACTCCTGGTTAATTGTTTGTTCTGACATACTGAGAACTCCCCAAATCCTGTATATAACGTTTACAGAACATAAAACATATGCACATCACTGCATTTGTGAGAAGATTTGTGAAAGTGAACATCTCACTGTCCCTGTAAATCGCTGTCCAAAGCCACGCCCGCTGAGGCATATACACACAGAGACCAGACGACTAGAGACAACATTACTACAATACATCATGTGTTATTCACCGGTGAGAAAACTTCATAGTATAGTTAGTAAAAGTAATACAATAACAGGAATGAATGCTTTCGGGATGTGAAGAGACTTGCAACCAGCATAAAAAATGTTTCTGAAGACAATCACCTATTGCACCTTTAGTCCACAGGTCATTCCAACAGGTAAGACTAGTGTTGTCAAAAGACCCGGTACTTCGGTACCAAGTCGGTACTAAAAAAATGAAAATGTCACGGTACCAGGTTTCTTTAAGTACCGGTGGTACCGAGCACCCGGTCAACCCGGTTCTTGACGCATACAGAGCTATGATTTCCGCGAAGCAGAAAACGCGGACGGAATCTCAAAATCCAGTCATGAGAATGAAACTTACATTTTAATATGGACAGTCACGAAATATGAATCTTGCATGTTCTGCGCGTCTAATGAATGAATGGCAGAGATGTGTGGGTTAGTTTACTACATAGACTGAAGCGTGTGACGCTTTTAGTAATTTCAGCATCTGCGTCTCAATGAGGACATAAATACATAAACAACATCACCAGAACTGTTCTGAGTCACTTCACAAGCATTTTACCGTTTCATTTGAGTAAAACTAGTGTCAATTTAAAGGTATTCACGGCAACCCAGGGTTTCCACACATTGATTTATTACAATATCAAAACTGACCGCCACAAATAGATTTTCCAAAAGGCTTTGACTTCATTCATGATCACTGCACGTTTCAAAATCAAAAACCGATGCGGGTGTTTTTAAATCACTGTATTTCAGAAGGAAACCGACTGTATTTAGAAAATTTTCGATTTCATTTTCATTTCGCATGTAATGCTTGATAAGGCAGCGTTTGTGAGCTCAGCGCTGTTTTGCAGCCGTTACCCGGAGAATCCTGTATCTCTCCCGCTCTTAAAGCGCCTCCTGCTGGCAGAAAAATAATTTGCGAATTGACGTTTTTCTGTTGCAATTACTGGGAGATTTCAAAATAAAAGTTCATGTTTACATAAAGGCATTGTGCTAGAAATATTACTATTATTTAGTATAATGTATGTGATACTGCTACTACTGTTGAAAAAATTAATAAAACTTTATTTTTTTAAAGAAATAAATCACACAATATTTCTTCCATGTTTTATTTTTAATAGCAAATCCCCTTTATTTGACAAAAAATAAAATGTGTTTAAATTTCATTATTTAAAAGACAAATTAAATTTGGGTGAAACTTGTTTACTGTTTTTCATAATTGTATTACTTGTAGAAAAACTTTAAACACAATTGTAAATAAGTATAAAACCAAAAACCGTGGATTTTCACTGGTATCGGTACGTAAGACTATTCAAAAAAGAAACCACACATATATTTCTCATACAATCAACAAGAGTGGACAGAGTCTAATTAATCTGAACCAGAACCTATCGCAACTGCCAAAGTTCAACATTTACCTCAGCAACTAACTAATTTAGCTCTTTTTGTGATCACAAGATAGCCATAGATAGCACTCTGCCCTCTACATCTAAGGTAGTGTCACATGGATGTTTATTTCCTATTGTGGTATTACAAATTTAAAAATCCATTTAAGATCTGCTGATTCTACATCCTGACATTACATCATATGAAAAACTAAGGTAATCTACATTGTGTTGGCCATTCAAGATGAACATGATGGAATCTGTTTACTGATTAAGTTCAATATAGTTTCTAGTGAGGGGGTTCTGCAAGTCTCTAATCTTAATACTGAGAGTTAACAACATGTGAATGTTTACACATCCTTAGTTCTCGTGTCCAGGTGCAGCTCAAACCATTTGGGTACTGTCATCTTTGGGGAGTAGGTTTGCTGAAGCTCACAGTCAGGGATTTATTTCCTGTATTGTCTTTAAATGTTTTCTTTAAGTGGTCACTTCTGAGACTACGTGTCAGGTCAACACCTTTAAGTACTGCCCATTGAATGCCTATAAAATACAATGTATGCCTGCCTTAGTCAGACTTTTGATGACTGCAGTGCCACGCAGCGCATTCTCAAAAAAGAGTCCTGCTGAATATAAACAAGAGTCTCCTGGTCTTTGCTTCTGAGTTTCCAACAGTTTTGGTGCCGTGACCCGGATAGAGCTTCTCACCGCACATCGTTGCAGACTGAATTACAGATCCTTTTTTCAGCTGAACAATGATTTGGTGAGTGTTACTCTATCCAAAGAACCACTACAGACCAGTAAATGTGGTTCTCTTCTGCGCCAGAGTATTCCATCCAGTCACCCATCCTCTGTTATGATGTCTACTAGGACTGATGTTTCATTGGAGGATAGAAATGTAGCAATTGCATTATTTTAGGGATTTTTGGAAATATATGCATCTTGGTTGTAAATAAGGAACTCATGTCTCATATTATACAATGGGCATAATATCTACAGAGACAGACTAAGACACACAGACCAGTGAGGAGCCCAGGGAAGAACCAAAGTGTAACATGCCTTGGGGTCCAACTCTGTGGTAAAGACTATATGACCATATGAAAAACCTATACAATCACCAGAAGTTTAATGTAATACGTAAAACCTCTATACGATCAACAGAAGTAAAAAAAAAAAAATAAGAATCTGTTTAAGATCTGCTGATTCTACATCCTGACATTACATCATATGAAAAACTAAGGTGATCTACATTGTATTGGGCATTCAAGGTGAACATGTTGGCATTTGTTTACTGATTAAATTCAATACAGTTTTCAGAGAGGAGGTTCTGCAAGTCTCTAATCTTCATACTGAGAGTTAACTACATGTGAATGTTTATACATCTTTAGTTCTCTCAGCCAGGTGCAGCTCAAACCATTTGGGTACTGTCATCTTTGGGGAGTTGGTTTGCTGAAGATCACAGTCAGTGGTTTATTTCCTGTATTGTGTTTAGATGTTTTCTTTAAGTGGTCACTTCCTTAGTCAGACTTTTGATGACTGCAGCACCACACAGTGCATTCTCAATAAAGAGTCCTGCTGAGAATAACGAATAGTCTCCTGGTCTTCTGAGTTCCCTTTCAGTCAGTCACTCTCGACGCCACGTCGGTGACCGGCGAAAATGCGATATCCCATTTTCGTCGGTCACCGACGTGTCTTCTCCGTTCCCTCCTTCAGGGAACGAGGGTTACCATACGTAACCGAGACGTTTTTAACACTGTCTACCTTAGTTGACCTAGTTTCCTGGTGTGTGCCTGTTTGTTTCTGTAGGTACCCAATTGTTACCTTGGTTACTCTTGAGTTAACTGATAAGTCTCATTTGGTCCTTGTTTGTTTCTTTGCATTTATAGTCCTGAGTTTCAGTCCTTGTTTGTCTGTTCTTGTTGTTATATTAATGGTTTGTTTCTCTTATATTCCTTGTTTTTGGAAGAATTAAAGTGCTGCTAAATACAATCATTCATCTCTCCTTGCCTTTGTGGAAGCAAGCCTGATAGAAAAAAAATGAACCCATAATTATATGGATCTGCCAGCAGCATGTCTCCTCGTCACCCAGGGGGATTGGTCCCTTGAGGACCACACCAGTGACTTTTTTCACCTGGGAGTCTGGTGCAAGAGCCAGCACCCACGTCCATCCTAGAGGGCATTCTCGTGGAGTTCGCAGGCATAGAGTGAAGACCCACTCATCCTCTTACCGCTGAAGTAAATTAAGTGGGCTTGCTATCCTTAGAGATATTTCTGTAATGTAAAGATGTCTGCTCCCAGAGACTCCTATCCGCACTGACCCCATCTGTTCACCTGGCTCCTTCGTCTCCGCTGATTTGGCCCAGCCCTGAGTCTCCTTAGTATCCACTGATTCTGCTCAGCCCTGACTCCCCTTCATCCCAGTTGTTGAATTACATGTATGCAAAATTGAGTAAGAATATTAGATTAAATGTATGATGGTTTCCACACAACATTGTATAAATGAGGCTCCAGGTTTCAAGTTTTATCTGTTTGAACAGTAGTCAGTTCATGTTTTGTGTCAGTCTCTGTTGAGGCACATGCTAGCTAAATGTCAGTCACCTGTAGCATGGTGCTGTGGTAGAGAGGTCCTATAGTGACAGTTACTGACACAGCGTTGTGAAGAGCACAGCTCTGAAGAGAAATGGCTTCCTTATGAAACGCTGGTGATACAGTGACTAGAGGGGCTGCATCAGTGGCATTATTGATTGAATTGCTGTGTTTCTATACGGACTGCAGACAATCGATGCAATCATTGTGTTTTTCACATTTTTGGATGGGATTGGGTTGCCTTTATTAGACCATATGTCCATCTATCTTTACGTAAATATTTGCATCAACCGCTCTCATTTAAAAACATTTTTAATCTACACTATCCATTTTTGGGCCTCTGTACTTTGTTCTGCACTTTGTTCTGTTTTTGTCTCTCTTAATCATTTTTTAATCTAATTAAATCTTTAATTTAATAGACACTTCAAACTTCCCAATATATCCTTCTGACAGCTTTCTTCAGGAAACATAAATTGACCCATGATAATTTCAAGAAATGGAAGCTTTAGCATAAGTTCTGCCGGGAAGACTCAATTGTTAGCGTCACTTATTACCTTCTCAATTGTCCAATCAAGTTCTAATAATAGAAGTATAAAGGACCTGTGCTTACACTTGTCTGAGTTTGCAGATGCTGAACGCTTCACTCACCACCATCCACCCCTCCACCACCAAGATGGGTTTCCTCCCTCCACCAATAAGAAAGCTTCTTCTCTCCATCTTCTTTACCACCGCAGGATGTTTCTTCCCCTCCAACCACCCCACCACCACCAGGATGGTCCCTCCTAAAACCTCACGGGGGTCGGCTGCGCCCCTGCCTTCATCTTCAGGCAGGAAATGCTGAATCCGTACCCTCGGACTGCTAGTTACGGATGGGGCCTACGACAAATACTATCATATATATAGCTTGCTGGGTCATTAATAAATGGATGATTTGTTACAATATCTTCTCAGAGTCTTTCTGGTAGAACTGCATTTGTGATTGTGTTATACATTTGTAACTGTAATTTAATGCAATTTTTCTCCTTTAGCTGCATCTGACAGACCCACCACCGACTGTATAGGATGGTGCTAGATAAGTTATATTTCAATAAAGTGCAGTCATAAAAAATGAAAATCAAGCACTTTCTGTGTTTTGTGTGGGGATATTCATGGGGTATCTGACAAAAAGCCTCCACTCAAGAAAAACATGGAGAAATACTTTCAAAAATTACAATCCATAAAAAATGCATGTGTCCATGTATGTAAGGCCAAAACAAAGGCATTGCAAAGCTACAGCAATGAGGAAATAAGGAGCATAAGTCTCACCTCATCTTCAGGTTGCCCGGCTGTGGTTGTCCATCATAGATGGAGACAATGTCAAAGTCCTCCTCCAGAGCGAAGGTGTGAAATGACAATTGTATCCTGTTCCGCTCTCCAGTGATTACGATCCACGTACAGTTGGCATAGTTGGGATAGCCATGAGGAAAGCCAGGACTCTCTATAGTTCCATTGAGACCTTGTACCAAGCCACCACAAGTTTGACCTAAGGACACAAAAACAGAAAGTTAGTGACCTCCATCTGTCTTCACATTATTTTACATTTTACTTTATATGTTTTTGACACAGTTCTGCATTTTCAAACTCTTAAGCTGTGATATTAACTAATAAAATGTATGTACTGAATGCCTTCTCACTACTTCTCACTTCTCATTTCTTACAATATTTCTTACAAAGCTAAATGTACAGAATTGGTCAGAAAGTCTGAGTTGGAAACTTCTTTTATTTCTTTTTTTTATTTAATTTTATTGTATGTATACAAATTGTATAATATCCAAGGTACACATTTCTAGTAACTGTGCAGTTAATTCTCATATTGTATTTTCAGAAAGTTTTTGAATATTTATCTTCTCCCCAAATTTGTCACTACCGAAACACAGTAATAATAATTTAATTAAAAGGGTTATATTGACCTATTAAGACTTTGCTTACATCTATATTGTAATGTAAATAAATATTTTTTTATACATTTTATTATTCTTTTTTTAATCAATCAAGGTAAATCAATGACAATTACATTTTTAACAATATTTCTAGTGTAATTTATGAGATTTTTTGTATTTTGAATCAAATTTTTCTTTGTAAAAAGCAAAAAGTTGATTGTACTGATTTCAAAGTCAAGGATTTATTAGTTTGAATATGCATTGTACCAAAAACTATCATAACATCTTAGTTGATAATTCAGTATTCTTTATTGATGACAAAGCATCACAAGTTTCAGTAGTGACTGCACATTTTCGGTAATAACAGCAATGCTTTGGTAGCGACCACATCACGTAACAGAATTTTAACGTTCATACTAAAACGCTACTAAAACATTCTAAAATACAAATAAATGAATAAATTGCATAACTGTACTAAAATTTTCTTTATTTCCCACAAATATGAGGATTTTGTGTTCCCTTTTGTCAAAACCGAAAAAAATAATGACGTTTTAATACTTTGATAATTTTAGATACTTTTAAACCTAGCTCAAAGATGCTAATCAGCACATGATTAGCTAGCACAATTCTGAACAGTGGTACACATTTAAAAACAAAATGTTATGGAAAAACTTGTAATAAGTGTGCTTAATTGTGTGCTAAAAGTGTGCTTAATTGCAGAAAAAAGGTGTTCGGTACTGATGTTCCTTAAAGTTACACACAGATTTTTCAAACTTTTGAACACATTTATCACAAAATGATGGGGCCTGCCTATCTACTCGCCTTGTAGCTATGAGAGATGGAGGACATAGGAATATTTCCTGATCATAAATGTAGGGGTGTAGTTAAAATCAATCTCAGCCAATGGACTAAAACATAGACTGTTACAATTTTACATATGTGGGACACATTTTTATTATTATTATTTTTATATTTTTTTACTAACAGATAATTTTTTTACAAAAAATAAAAAATAAAAATCAAGACAGCCACCTCCCGATTGAAAGTACTCAAGATATGATTTCCAACTATTCTCAAGCTTTCTTGAGGGACAAAAAGTAAATGGAGCATAGCGATAGTTCTGGCAGGCTATGTTAGTCAAGCTCGCATCAGCTGACACTCAGCTGATCCACGTCTACCTATAGGATCACGACACCAATCATAATTCCCATAATTCCCAGTCATTATTCAGCTGAAGTATGCAATGGCGTGTTCTCCATCATCCCCTTCTTGGGGCAACACTGAACCTACACCAACACTGCTGGCATCGGTGTCTATGATAAACAGCTGGCTTGCATCAGGGTATGTCAGTACTGGACCATTTGTCAGTACCTCATGTAAGCAGTTGAAGGGGGCCTCACATGCCTCATCCCAGATGATGGATCGGCCCTTTTCTATTTTGTGATAAAAATTTTATTTATTTCTATACATACAACAAACAACAACAACAGACATCCTCTATATCAGTGCTTCCCAAACCTGTCCTGGAGGCCCCCCTGCCCTGCACATTTTATATGTCTCCCTAATCAGACGCACCCAGTTTAGTTCTTGCAGTCTCTACTAATGAGCCGATGAGTGGAAACAGGTGTGTTAGATAAGAGAGACATACAAAAAGTGCAGGGCAGGGGGGCCTCCAGGACAGGTTTGGGAAGCGCTGCTCTATATAATCCAGTGCTTTAGAAAAAGAACACTGCCAAAATCAACAGTCTCCGGCTCGGCCCCATCAATTTGTGCCGCTGTACATTAATGGGACATAAAGTTGGCTTAACCATATAAATCAGTTTGTTGTAAAGTGGATAAAACAATGTTTACATGTGTCCATAGTTTATTAACAGAACAGGACACTCCCCAAACATATGAAGAAAAGTACCTGCTGACGTAGTATTACAGAAATGGCAATTGTAATATGATTGTAGTTTAATTTTTAATCTTTTGCAAGGAGTTATTATACATGCTCTATGAATAACTTTGAAATATATAAGACGATGAGCCAAGTTTTTAGAGGTTAAATTGAGGTTAGACCACGCTTTCTACCAAGTCAACAGAAAAATTAAGGTCAGATAATTACTGATTACAAACAGATTTGACAGAGAAAGGCATTGTAATGCGATCAACAATTCCACCACACACCAAGGAAATAGACGGTCGACCAGAACACGGCGTAATCCAATCCCGCCAAAATGAGATCTTCTTAAAGTAACTCTATATGCCAAACCACCCGAGTGCGCAATCCTTTTGAAATTCAAATGAAATAAATACAGATATTAATGTGTTTTATAAAATAAAAGTAGCACAAAAAAAGGAACGACAAACAACTTTGAACAAGAATCAAAACAGACCACACATTAACGATAATATAGGTCTGCCTAAAAAAAAGAAAGAAAAGAAAACAGAAAAATATTTGGATACGTGATCGATCCACTCCAACGCAAAACATGTCCACAAAAAGCCCGCAGTGTCAAGAACTAGTAATCAAACCTTCTCTACATTAGCTCCAAGAAAAGATTTTAAAGCTTATCAGATTCTTTCAAATCAAAGCTAAATACACATAGAAACAGTGCATCCTTGTGGCGCAGTTGATACAGAAGAGCATACACAGCATACGCTGATATGGATTCTCATTTTGGGGTGGAGTATCCCTTTAAGTGTCCATATCCACCTTGTTATTCTCCTCTCCTGGGCAGTTAAGATGCCTTCTTCTGTGGCAGTGAGCTGATAAAATCCTCTGCTTTCTGAGTAGAGTTGAACATCATCTGCTCACCATTGTGCCGTAGTTTAATTATCGCTGGATACATGAGAAATGGCTGTATACCCGGTGCTGTCATCCTCCTAAGGACTGGGTTGAGGTTCCTTCTCCTGGCAGACGGGGCCGGACTGAAGTCAGGAAAAACAGCAGTGTGACATTATCCTGCGTATATTTCACAGGGGAAGGCCAGCCATGCACCCTTCAGGATCGCTAATCTGTCTTGCCATCTCAGCACACGAGAGATAAGAGTAATAAAACATACAGAGGCATTTTTGCTGTCTACAATTGCATGTGTGCACTCTGGCAGAGATGGGGTACTTGGACTCGGGACTCGGACTGCAATGTGAATGAACTTGGACTTGGACAGACTCTGATGGACTCGATTCGGACTCTGATATTTTGGATGCAGAAATTTTTCAAAGTACAGATGAATCGATGTCACGAGTAATATATATATACATATTTTTTAAAAAATGTACATCTTAAATTGAATACAAAGACATTAATAAAGGTCTCGCACTCCATTGATTAAAAACTTGGAATCGTGGACTCGGACAAAGTGGACTCGGACTCAACACTGCTCTCTGGGTGTGTTTTTTGAAATACTCGATAATGTCAAATAGCACATCATTAAAACAACACTTACAGTAGGTGGACAACCAGAATGGGTATTACTGCCGAGTGTACCGCAGGGCCGCAGCGTTAACTGAAAGTCAGTCCTGTGTTAAATTAATTCACAAAACTGCCACCAGGTGGCACAAAGGGACGGATTGCAAACTGACTGTAGCCTAATTTTAAAATGTTGGTTTGTAAATGGAGATGAAAGGACGAAGTAAAACAACAATAACATTATAATATAACATAGAAACATCCTTAAAAACCATTAGAAAATTTACAGTGATTTAATTTCAAGAAGTGGGATAGTCTTAGGCTACAGTCTACGCATCAAAAATTAAAAGAAAGACCTTTACACAAAGGCTCTTACGCATGCTATTGTTATTTAACAGTCATTACATACATACATATATATATATATATATATATATATATATATACACACACACACACACACACACACACACACGGATTAAAAGCTAAATGTTTTCATTTCATTGATTTCAATTATTCTAAAATAAATAAATAAATAAATAATGTCATACAAAAAAATGGCATCGGCCTGAGAAAATTTTACCATTATAGAATTGTGACTTTACAAGGGTAGTAATTTAGAAGGTGAAAATACTGTGAAATTACAAATGGCATGGAATTTTAACATAACAACTAAAGGTCAATGAAACGTTAATCAAAAAAGCTTTTTTTTTTTTTATTTTTTTTTAACAATGGCACTTAAAGTTTTGAACTAAAATATTATTTCAACCATATAGCCTGTGAATAAATAAAATGCACACTTTTCAATGAAAGAACACTTAGAGAGTGTAGGTTGCTTCTGGTGTTTGGATTTGTACTTCAATAATGAGGTCCAAGTTTAAGAATAGCCTACACTATTTTTTTTTTTTTTTTTTTAACTCTCTATTTAACAGCATTAACTTACAATGAAATACGTCTTCCTTCAGGTAGACTGAATGTTTTCCTGCCTTGATAAATGTTGGGCTCATGATCAATAAGTTGTATTCGCCTCACACTGATTTTGTAAAATCAAAACTTGTGGACTTTGAAGCTGGGTGCAGTTAGCGCGAGTCACACTCGCTGTAAAGCGGAGCAGCTGGCAGAGGATTCCGCTTGGTCTTAAAGCCTTCCTGAAACGCCTACTTTCACAAATAACAATGATTTTCGCAAAAAGAATGATTGATTATCAATTGTGAATTTGTTATTATTATGGTCTGGTGAAAATAATAATATGGGCTGCAAGAAAATAATTAATAAAAAGAGTAGGGCTGCTGTGAGTGCATGCAGGCAGTACATTTCAACCCAGTAACATGACAACACACTGTTCCTTGCAGCCAAAAAACAGACCGAATTCAGTTCAGCTGGAAGGGGTTGGGGTTTGTTCTGTATAGCTTGTAGGGGTTGAAATAAAGGTGTTAATCTCTTGCTTTTTATATGGACATTGTCTTATGAGGGTTTCAAACTTGCAGAGCAGGTTTAGTAAAAGTAAAGTAGTAGTCATTTTTGCAACTGTATACAGAGTATTACATACATTACAATATAATATGTTTGTTTTTGTTTTTTTCTGGAGAGATGAGGATCTCTGAGAGAAAGAGACAAAGAAACTGCCGAAAGAGATGCACATCTGCCAAAGAGACAAAACCATTTGTTCTTAATGTATTTGTTGCTTTGTAGCTACTATTTTCAGTTTTAATTGTTCGCGGCAACGCTGCAGTCGTTTTGGCAATACAAATGTGAAAATATATTGCAGTCTCAGAATCTTCTCAGAATTTATGCAAACCTGTATAAAATGCTTTAAAAACTTTAACAGAGATGTCTAAAGGGTATTTAATAGGTCTGCCCACCACATTAGATTTTTCTAGTTACTAGTAGCCTAGTCGTTCATTTAAGTCATTTATTCAACTAATCGCACATTTATTAAATTAACATCTATAATCCATAATGAGCCTTAATATCTTCAGCGCTCAAGCACACACATTAAGTTTGCCACAAGGCACAGGCAGAAGTAGCCTAATAATTGTGAAAAAGGAGACATTTTAATCATTTATTAATAAACAAATGTTTTCTTGTCAGGTGCAACTCCACAGTATCCTGTACGCGCCTTTAAAGAGAAATGCAACCTTCACAGATCAAATAATGCTTACATTTCAAGCTTTCTGTATATATATTTCTCATGTATGTGAGGCACCCTAATTTTAAGTTATTTCATTTTAAGGAAAAAAATCAAGTGATCGAGAGGGCGCCTCCCTGTCATGCATGCACAGTAATAATTTTCACACAAACACTTAAATATGAATAATAATAGAGCACATTTATTTTCGGTTACAGTACGGGATCCGCATTAAAAAAAAAATAATCGTCACAAGTATTCATCCGAGACAGATGCAGTTATAACCTGTAAATTGAAGGCTATTTGACGTTTTAAAATGATCTAACGGATGATGTCACTCAAATCATTGATCATTTGTTGTTCTTGATCAAGATTAAACAGATGCATGACTCTTATAAACTTGTTTTAATAAATCTCTTTTGCATGAAATAATAAAGATATAAAGCAGGTTAAGTTAAATATTATTGTACAAATAATTATAAAATGCAATAGACTGTGAATAAGATTGGAAGTTTTTTTGTGCATTACAAAGTAAATGTTTTTTTTTTTTTTTTACATGCAATTATCCAAAATAAAGATAAAATATGTAGAAAAATAAGAATAAATGCTGCGCATCACACTCAGCATCATGCACGCCGCGCAAATCTTGCACTCTGATATTTTAAGGAATATGACACACACCATTTTTTTTTCCGGGTTGCGGAGTGGCTGAGAAGGGTCTGTTTTCATTATACAGTGTGAGAGCAGCCTCTAGTGGTTGAAATCACTGACAGCACGTGCTATTTGTTTAGACACGTGATGCTGCACGCTGAACAGAGTGAGACACTTCAGACAGAAAATCCTGCCCTGCCTCAGAGCGCAATTCACATAGTTTTCCGTTAAATTACATTACATTCGCCTGAATCGTTGTTAATGTACATAATGTACGTAATGAATTGTCCGTTTGGTGAATAAATAAACTGTTTTAGACCACTGCTCGAGTTGAACGCGACGCGTCCGGAGTGTGTGTGATACCAGTGAGTTTTCTTTGACTCAGAGCTGCTCTTTCATTTCTTTCATTTTAGAAGCAGTTAAAGTGTGAGAGTATACATTGTGCTGGTATAATTGTAGGGCCCTATGTTTTCCACGATGCGGAAAACGCGGACGGAATCGCAGAATCCATTCATAAAAACAGAATTCACAGTTTAGTGCCTGACGCTCGCCGTGATTACAGCGTCTGCCGTCTCACTAAATGAGGATGAAAACACATGAAGAAAATCTCCAGAACTGCTCTGAGGATCTCTTCATGAGCATTTGACCATTTGATTTGAGCAATCGCATCATATCATATGCACAGAATTGTAAAGGTATTCATGGCAACCCGTCAAAATAAAAGTCCGGTTTGAAGTCTATTGTTCAGCAGAATGTACATAGCCTACTACTACTACTAAAATGAAACAAACATTATTTTTTAAGGAATAATCACACATTTCTTCCATGTTTTAATTTTAATAGTAAATCCCCTTTGTTTGCCAAAAGAAGTTTTTTTGAATTATAAGAATTTTTTTTTTGAATAAGAATTTTTGAGGGGGAAAAAATCATTAGGCTTCTTTAAGAAAAAAAATAAGTTATTTTATGTGTTCAAATAATTAGACATGCAAAACAGAATTTGGTAACAATAAAAAAATGTGAGAAAAAACAAATATTTATACACATAATTCATATTATATAAACAATACTGCACACCTATTAAATGTGTCAAATCTAAAATAAGGTGTAATACTGTGTAGCTTAGAGTAAATATAAGCAAAGGCTCATAGGCTTGACATTTATCCTGCTTGAATTTGTTCTTAGAAACGCACATAACTTCATAAGTACTAAACTTTCATCTGTGAAAATTCAATAATTTAACTACAGTGTTTTTCTTTCATTTTCCTCTGACTGCAGCAGTCAAATGTAACATATCGGTGAGGCAAAGCTGACGGCTATTTGCGAAAATGTGCTTTGATGCGGTTGTTCGATAACTTAAAGGTTAAAGCACCACTTAGCGGTCAAAAGCTGCAAATGCACTTTGCGGCGGCAAAAAGCTAATTTTGGTTGGCCACCTACTGTACCATATTATCGCAGATGATATACTGGTATGTTGCATTTTAAGCCTAACTTTAAGCCTAAACAATTTCAAGACAGAGATACTGTGAGCTCTCATTTATAAATCTATAAAAGGCACTTGATGCCAAAGGTTTTTTTTTTTTTTTTTTTTAAACAGAATACACAAATATATACTGCATCATTGTTGAACTTAATATTTGCATGTTTACTCCATATTCATTTCTTGTGCATTAAAATATTTACAGGCAATCATACCAATGCTGTCGCTGACTATTGCATAATATTTATTGGTGATTATTTTCACTGCAAAACTGAGACTGAGGCTGAGATATTGCTTAATGGCACAATGATTCCACATGCTTGGTAATCATCTTTACAATATTCTGATGGATTTATACCTGAATAATTGCAAACATAAAAATGGATGTTGCATTGTGATGTACTGTAAAAAATAAATAATATTACTGCAAATAAAATAAAATAAATCAATACACTTATTGCAGTTATCTGAAGTATACTCAGCTGAGTGCCAGCTGCTTCCCACTTGACTAAATTGCAGATGCACAGTGCATTCTCAGGAACAATAAAAAGCAGTCCAATAGTTGCTCACGCAGATACAGTTTTTGCTGATAGCACACTTTGTTAGGCCATTATAACAAATACACTTTTGATCATTACATGTTATTAATGTATCAGAATGATAAATAAGTATGATGTCTGCTGTATTTCTCATAGGAGCTTGTACAATGGAAAATAACACAGTCCTAGCAATTTGCTGAAAATGTATTCACCTCAGGCTATCCAAGGTGTATATACATTTGTTTCTTCGTTGAATTGGAACAGATTCTGAGAAATTTACCATTAATACAATTGTTCACTAATGGATCCTCTGCAGTGAATAGGGGTCATCAGAATCCATAAATAATGGACACAACTCTGTGATGCGTGTTTGTAATAAATTAGTTATTAAGACGTTGTTTTACTTCAAATTGTTGTTTCCAGCTAAAATATGAATCCATTATCCATAATATTCCTTTCTCCAGTGGGAAAGTCATCTCGTCTGAGAATCAGAAGAGAAATATATACAGATCAAGCACAGAAAACACTCATAAATAGTTCTGTACAAGTATGTTGTTCTGTAAAAAAAGGTATAGACTCACAATGCCTTAAAGAAGAATGTGCTTCCTGCAAAAAAGGCAGCTTTTCACTACACAAGACATTAGTTGGAGTTGTGTGGATTATTGTGATGATTTAGATTCCCAATATCTGATGATGGTTGGAGTTGTGTGGATTATTGTGATGCTTTAGATGATGTAATGTTAAATGTCTCCAAATCTATACAGATGGAGAAACAAATCGATGAAGATTTTTGCCATGATTTTCCACCGATTAACAGTCTGGAGATTAGTTGGAGTTGTGTGGATTATTGTGATGCTTTAGATTCCCAATATCTGATGATGATGATACCTTGTTGAATTTATATCATGAAGAATTAAGACAGTTCTAAAGGCAAAAGGAGGACCAACCCGGTATTAGCAAGGCATACTATATAAAGTGGCTGGTGAGTGTAGATTTTAAATGATTATGGGATATGATTTTGGTCACACATCAACTGCACTTCCTTGATGTGTTGACTTACTTACTAATGCACATGTACTAAATTATAATTTAACTTTAATGTGTCCTTTGCTATTACATTTAAAATTAATATATTATAAAAGTACTAACTTGCAACTTCCTGATTACAAATGTTTTTTGAATTTGAATACATGGCATACAAATTTCAAAAGAAATTACAAAATTAATTCCTAATACTGAGCGAATCATCGGTACAACCATCCCTTCCATTCAAGAACTGTACTTATCCAGAGTGAGCAAAAGCTCTGTAAAAATCACTCTGGACCCCTCACATCCAGCACACTTCCTCTTTGAACTGTTGCCATCTGGTCGACGCTACAGTGCTCTGAGCACCAGAACGGCCAGACACAAGAACAGTTTCTTCCCCCAGGCAATCCATCTAATGAACACTTGACAATAACTGTAGAACACACATACACTTATTTATGTAACGCACATACTTAGTCTACACTTCAAATTTGCACATAATATACCTGTACATACAAAACTGCCTATTGTAATATACCTGCACATACAATTATTAATTTGTATATTGTTATTCCTTACCTACTTCTTTGTATTTTTAATTCTTTTATTATGTGTTTTTTGTTCTGTCGCTGTCATTCTGTTGCACTGTGGAAGCTTCTGTCATGAAAACAAATTCCTCGTATGTGTAAACTTACTTGGCAATAAAGCTCATTCTAATTCTGATTCTGATTATACATTTTCATTTAATTGTGTCTGAAAACATTACATTCAGTGCATATTTAAGTATATTATTTTAAAGTGTGTTTCCATAATAAGTACTATTTTGGAAAGTATGGTAAAGTGTGGTACTTTTTCACAAGGTCAAACCTTGTACAAGCTAACCTAAAATAAACAACTTTTATTAATGCTGGCTTAACTGTTTTGATCTTTACCCTACAACCATCTGGATTTATCAGTGGCACTTTTCAAATCATGAGTAAAAATTACATGTATTACCAATGTATAGACTGCATAACATGGAAGTTAAATATGCCTGTTAATCAAGTTTATGCCATCAAATATTATATTATTAGTGTAGAATGTGTTATGCATAGCTGCCACAGCAAGTGAGCACAATGATGTCAGTCCTGCTGGTGTAGCTCAGAGCAAAAACACCAGTCCAAAATCCATTCTCTTTTTAATGAGGTAATTTATCATTTAGCAGCATGTGTGAGGGGAAAAAAGTTATATAGCCTAATCATTATACGTTACATTACTTTTTCACAAAGTTTCAAACAAAAGAACGTGCTTTTTATATTCCACCTGGGTCAATATAAATAATTTGTAATAATTTTTTAACAGAATCTGTTAATCCTACCTTTATCTGTGGCAGCAACTGTTAAACTGAGCTCCAGACACTTACCGGTAGATGAACACTTAAATAAATTCAAGCTAAAAAAAAAAAGAAAGAAACCGGCCTTGTGTAAAAGTCATCGGGCATTCAAATTCAGTGGTGCAAATTGTGTTTGGGTCTGCCAGCAAACTAATGTATACTGAAAGTAACTTTAATAGGTCCCATTAGTTAAAATTCAGTTTATATGCAAGTGAGAGGAGACCATGCCAACATAGCATGCACGTTTTTTCAGAGTACACCAAGCTCAACCAACAGCATCAAAAAAGAGATTGGCTTCATTAAAGGTGTAGGTGTATAAAGCTCAATGAACAGAGATTATATCATTGTCCTTTCAACCTCTGCTGTTTTTCTGTTGAAAGCAAAATAAGGCAAAATCGTTCCACCCTCAGCCAGGCACCATTAGCAATTGTTGAATAAGGCTTGTGAGTGTATCTGCATATAGATGTTGTCATTGATTTCAATTTACTCTTGTTTTGATTCCTCAGCAGGGCTTTGTGTCAATCTCAAGTCATGCATATCCGATTACGACTGGTAAAGAGCACACTTTTGTAGACCTCAGTAAAGCCAAATGACTCTGACGAGCTGGGAATAAAGCAAGCTGGGCTCTTAAGAAAGTGGCATATGAATGAATGCAGGCCTGTGCTGATTAGTACTCTATTTGGCGGTGTTGTCAATAAATCTACATATGTAATATCTGAAAGTGACAACTACATTCTTCTTTGTAACCTTGGTTCATTCTTAAATGCTTCTTCTTAATGATAAATCCTTTCTTTTATATATCCATCATTTTATCGTTACTCAAATCACTGATCTATCCATCATTAGTGCAACTATAAAATGAAGATAAACATAATGAAGAATTTTCACATTATAAAGCTTTAAATGAACAGTTATAAATTCTGTCTTTATTTAATCACACTTACATCATTCAAATCTTGTATGCTGTTATTTTGTATGTAACAGGGCTAGTCAACTCCGGTCCTGGAGGGACAGTGATCTGCATAGTTTACTTCCAACCCTTATCCAACACACCAGTTCATTTTTTTTTTTTAAATAGGCCTGAATGCTTAGCTTGATCAGGTGTGTCTGATTAGGGTTAGAACTAAACTCTGCAGGACACCGGCCTTCCAGGAGCCGAGTTGAAGAGCCCTGGTCTACATTAAAAATAATAATAATAATAATAAAATAAAAATGGTCCATGCAGCTCTTTCCCTACAATTGTGAAAAAGAGGTGTGCTAGTTAGACTTTTTCCAACCTATAATTCCTGACTAAATGTATAATCAAGTGAACCATTATGAAGTTTCATTTACATCATCTCAATGTTTCATGATGCCAGGATGTTTTTTTTTTCTTATTTTTTTATTTTTTTATGTTCTATAACATAGACAGCAATATGATATAAAAGTAATATGAGTTATAATGTTGCTAGCTTAATGTCAGTAAGAATGATTAGACAAAACTTTACTGTGATAGGCTATTCTCTGTTCACAAATATAGCCATTTATGTTTATAACTATATATATTGTATAGGCCCGCATACTGTACAATGCATGCTTGTGTTTTTAAGAATGTAACTAAGCTTCTGTTCATGAATATCTGCTCTGGTGTAAATATTTTGAATGTGTTATACCCTGTCATTGGTGTTTGCAGTTGTCTGAGGTAAAGAAAAAAAAATTATAAAGTAAGCTTCCTATAAATTACTACTAGTATCAGTGACCATCACAATAATGTTAATAATGCAGTTTATTTGCATAAACAGCATGCTTACTTTTTTATTTCAGATAATGATAACCTGTTGCAAAGCGAATGCAAACAAGCAAATAAGCAGCCCACTCAGGAAACTGGAACACTCCTATCTCTTTAAAGTCTCTCCAAAAAAGTATGTCCTTCAGAGCAGAAGTTCCCAACCTCGTTCCTGGAGCCCCCCCAACACTGAACATTTTGCATCTCTCCTTTTTCTGACACACCGTCTCTACTAATGAGCTGATGATCTGAATCAGGTGTGTTTGATTGAGGAAGACATGGAAACCCTGTAGTGTTGGGGGGCCTCCCGGAACATGGTTGGGAACCACTGCTTCAGAGCACATAAACAATATACATTTTGGAAATGCCAGGTATGTGATGTTCATTTATATATTTCAACATTTAAAAACTTTTGAACAGTGAGATTTTTAATGTTTTTGTAAAGAATTATCTTCTGCTGACCAAGCCTGCATTTATTTGATCCAAAATACAGAAAGTTGCATTTGCTAAAGCAGTAATATTGTGAAATATTTTTACTATTTTAACTGCTTTCTATTTGAATATATTTTAAAATGTTATTTATTCCTGTGATCAAAGCTACATTTTCACCATCATTACTCCAGTCTTACTCCAAGTGTAACAATATACACTATACCATTCAAAAGCTGTGAGTCAGTATATATAGAAATTAAAACTTTTATTTAGCACACAAGTGATGATAAATACAATAATCATGTTACAAACGATGCTGTTCTTTTAATTAATATAAAAATTGCAATAAAATATAATAATAATAATAATAATAATAATAATAATAATAATAATAATAATAATAATTAATGTTTTGTAATGAGTAGCAAATCAGAATATTAGAATGATTTCTGAAGGATTGTGTGACTGGAGTAATGCTGCTAAAAATTCAGCTTTGAAAGTTTTAATTGTTTAATAAACTGTTTAACTGCACTCGCAAGTGAATCTTAAGTTATTTTGTGGGATAATTAAATATATTCTAAATATACTATAAACCTAAAAATATATACATTTATTTTGTCCTCACATTCTGTCTTGTAACTCTTCCCTCTTAGTCACACACCTGGCTTGAAAGGCTCATTATGCAGCTCATTATGCGGGCCTTTGTCTTCTCAGGTGTGAATCACACAAATATTCATGGTCAATCACGCCTATTCGCATATGCCCTTTTGAAACTAAAAGTGTCTTAGAAAATTTAAATCAATCTATTGTTTTCTGTGAGCGAGTAAACAAGATGATTTTCACATATTTTTTTAGCAAAAATTCTAGTCTACAAGGTCCATGTTTGACAGTTTTGTTCTGTATGTGTTTTATGACCTTATTTTAGTGACTTCAAAATTTTAGTTTTTCACTAACCATGCATAAACGTTGTTTTCTCAAAAACACAACCATTTACATACATGCTATTCACATATTATTGTAGCCCAGTTTGTACTGATTGCAGTGTTATTAGACTTTGGCCATGTATATGTTTTTAAGCAACTGAAAAAAGCACAAAAGTCAGGAGATGTCAAAACTTCTCCAGGCCCCCAAAACCTCTTAGACCCCAGAGGGTTAAAATATAAATCATTATGTTTTAAAAATCTTTTGTCATGCTTTAAAGCACACTTATTTGAATATGTTGACTAACATAGCAAAGCTTAATATAACAAATCTTAATATAATCTGTATCATTTGAACTGCAGTGTTATTCAGTATTATATTTAAAGATAAACTGTATTTAAAGATAAACTTTTTTAAAGATAAACTGTGCAAAAGTCTTAGGCACGTTAGTACAGTATTTTTACCCCAAAGAATGGTGTTTGGCCAGTTATTTCTATCGTTTACTGTAGTGTGTCAGTAGAAAATAACAGTTTACATTTCCAAACATTCATTTTGCCATTAATTTTAATAGTATTCTAGTGAGATTTTTTAATGCACAAGCAGTCTGACAACAGCCGGTGCGCCACATGGAGATATAATCTCACTATCATCGAATCTGTCTGTGATTACATGAAGAAACAGATGAAACTGAGCCAAACTAAATCCTGAAGAACTGTACCTGGACAAAAGCTGTTTTAAATGCAAAGGTTGGTCACACCAAATATTGATTTGATTTAGTTAAAAGAAGTTGATAAATAAAATCCATTTATGACAATATTTTTAAAAGCATCCTTACTTTACAACATATTTACACAAGTGCCTAAAACTTCTCACAGTAATGTAGCTTTGTAGGCAGTTTTCTTAAAATGTCTTGAAGACGTTGCTACAGTTCTTCTGGATTAAGTTAGTCTCAGTTTCATCTGTTTCTTCATGTAATCACAGACAGATTCGATGATGGTGAGATCAGATCTCCATGTGGAGCACCGACTGTTGTCAGACAGCTTGTGCATACGAAAATCTCACTAGATTATTATTAAAATGAATGGCAAAATGAATGTTGCGTGTGTGTGTGTGTGTGTATGTGTGTGTGTATATATATATATATATATATATATATATATATATATGATTATTAACTGTTTTAAAAATTGCTTGACTCAAATGATTTTAGTTACCTTATCTCACTGGGTTTTTACTCCATTTTATTTGTCAAGGTAATAAATTGAGTTATTCAGATCTTCTGAAATTTTTGGCTTATGCATTTACGCAATTCAATTTCTATGATATCCCAGCTTTAAAATTTACTCAGTATTTTAAATATAAAATATGGTACATCACAGCTTAAGTTTTTAATCAACAATAGATTTCATCAAAGAGAAAACATCAGCAAAATCACCTTATGTTGAGTAGATGACAAAATTAGCTATGATTAAGCAGTACAAATAGCAGTGGAACAGTCGAACAGGGGCTCAGAACAAGGATTTGTGAACAGCAGGGTGAAATAAAACAGGTGTTTCTATACCAGCAGATTTTTAGAGTGAAAAAGTTGACTACACAGATGGGATGTGGCGTCTCTGTGAATTGTTGGCACTCATTGAGCATACAAAATATGGCTAAAGATGAACACAATCTATCTCCGCCATCTGTAAGTTATGGCATTTTCATTCAGTTCAGGAAGTGTATGTGAATTACAATAAAAAGAACGCTTTAGTATCTATATATGGCTATATCTATAGTGGTGCATTTGTGCCTGGGTCAAGTGGAGACTCTTTCCCCAAGCAGTCAGGAAGCGTGACCCTGTCTAGAACATACAGAGATTTTAGATGTGACTTCTTGTCCTGTGGACAAAACTTGACTGGTCTTGGAAGCAACCTTAACATGATTTGCAGCTTTCCATTTACACCTGGCCACATAAATGTGTCTTCACAAATGGACATAAATCCAGCCTTCAATTCCCACACTATATGCAAATTTAATTAAACAAAAGCAACAGATATGCGCTGCATTTTATGTTATTTTATTTATTATCAGCTCATTTCAAGGGATGGGAGACCTCCTGGGGATATTAGGTTGCTGCTGGAAGAGGTGTTAGTCAGGCCAGCAGGGGTTGCTCACCATGTGGTCTGTGTGGGTCCTAACGCCTCAGTGTAGTGATGGGGACACTATACTGACAAAAAGCACCATCTTTCGGATGAGACGGTAAACCGAGGTCCTGACTCTCTGTGGTCATTAAAAAAATCCCATGATGTTATTTGAAAAAGAGTAGGGGTGTAACCCCGGCAATCCTGGCCAAATTCGCCCATTGGCCTCTGACCATCATGGCTTCCTAACCATCTCCATATCTGCTGATTGGCTTCATCATGCTGTCTCCTCCCCACCAATAAGCTGGTGTGTGGTAGGCGTTCTGGCCCAATATGTCTGCCATCGCATCATCCAGGTGGATGCTGCACACTGGTGGTGGTTGAGGAGATTACCCCCTTCTATGAAAAGTGCTTTGAGTACCCAGAAAAGCGCTATATAAATGTAAAGAATTATTATTATTATTAAACCTTAAAAAAAAAGTGTTTTGTTGCCATGGCAACAGTCTGTATTCCTAGGGGTAGAGAATTTGTGCACAACGCAGTCAAGCGGGTCTACTGCTTGTGTCCAGTCATTTTGTTTCTGTCTGAATCAGAACCAGGCAAGACATTCCTGTAGGTTTGTTTTGCAGAATTTTGGGTCTAAGGGAACTGTGATACCACTCAGCCTACTTCATATGTGACAGTTTCAGCTCCCCAGTTCCCAGCCACTCAACTGAGGCTACGTCCACACGAAGCCAGAGCTTTCCCTATCCAATCTTTTTTTCCCCTCGTCTCACGAAATGTCTGTGTCCACACGAAACCACAAAACCAACACAAAACGATGTAGTAAACATGCCGGACCAGCATGTGGCGCTGTAATTCTGCCACAGAGATACACTAAAAATGGAGAAGAAGAAGACTTGGACTGTGCGCATGAAGCTTGCACGTGGTATACAAAGGAACATGGAACATTACATTTATTAATCTGTGTTAAAGTTAGATAATAAAAAGACAGTCATTCAGTGTTTGTTCATGTTTTTGTTGCTGTTACGTGACGTAGCATTGTTTGACTAGGGGCGAAACGTGGGCTGATGACGTCATCGTTTCAGGAAATACACGGATTCGCTGTCCACACGAAAACGCAAAGACGACGTTTTCAGATTTATCCACTCTGGGACCCGGTTTCAAAAAATAGCGGTTTCACCTTCCAAAAATGCCGGATCCGTGTGGACAAAATGCCTATCCGATAAAAAATTTGTGCGTATTCACAGAAACGTGTTTCCGTGTGGACGGGGCCTGAGACTGCACTGCTCTTGGTTACTGAAGCCCTGACACTGGCAAGAGCAGCTTCCAAATCCTCAGTACTTATCTTGCTGGATCTGTCTGCTGCTTTTGACACAGTTAACCACCATATCCTCCAGTCCACCCTCATGAAGATGGGCGTCTCAGGAACCCCACTCCAGTGGTTCAAGTCTTACCTCTCTGGTAGGTCCTTCAGGGTGTCTTGGAGGGGTGAGGTTTCTAAGTCACAACTTCTTGCTACTGGGGTTCCTCAAGGTTCAGTGCTTGGACCACTTCTTTTCTCCATCTACATGTTATCTTTAGGATTTTTCATTCAGAAGCATGGCTTTTCCTATCGTTATGCTGATGACATTCAACTTTACTTCTCATACCAACCAGATGATCCAACAGTAGCTGGTCGCATTGCAGCCTGTCTTACAGACATTTCTGGCTGGATGAAGGATCATCTCCTTCAACTCAACCTTGCTAAGACAGAACTGCTCGTGGTCTCAGCCAACTCAGTACTTCATCATAACCTTTCTATACAGCTAGGTTCATCAACCATAACTCCTTCCAGGACAGCCAGGAACCTTGGAGTTGTGATGGATGATCATTTAAGCTTCACAGACCATACTGCTACAACGGTCCGGTCCTGCAGGTTTGCCTTCTACAACATTAGGAAAATTAGACCCTTTCTAACAGAGCAGACCACACAACTCTTTGTCCAAGCTCTTGTTCTCTCCAGACTGGACCATTGTAATGCTCTCTTGGCAGGCCTTCCTGCATGTACTATCAAGCCTCTGCGACTGATTCAGAATGCAGCAGCCAGAGTGGTCTCCAATGAGCCGAATAAAGCTCACGTCACACCTCTCTTCATCAGCTTGCACTGGCTGCCAATAGCCATTCGCATCAAATTTAAGGTACTGATGCTTGCCTACAAGATAACCACTGGGGCTGCACCAATATACCTAAACTCGCTAGTTCAGATCTACACACCCTCCAGAAGCTTGCGTTTTGCAAGTGAACGACACTTTGTGGTGCCATCCCAAAGGGGCACAAAATCAATCTCACGGACCTCTTCCTGGACTGTTTCCAGCTGGTGGAACAACCTGCCTAATCCGGGCAGCTAAGTCTTTAGCCATTTTTTTTTTTTTTTTAATCTAAAGACACATCTTTTTCGCCATCACCTGACCAATTAATACTAGCACTTACCTATTATATTCTACTCTATTCATTTTGATCTAATTTTTTTAATTTAAAAAAAAAAATAAAAACAAAAACTTGCTATGTCCACTGTGCTAGACTAACTGAGACTTGTATATTGTTGCTCTCTTGTTGGTGTGATTTCTTCTACTTGCTGTAAGTTGCTTTGTATAAAAGTGTCTGCTAAATGACTAAATGTAAAATCAATAGGGAGACTCCCTTTTCCTACCTGTAGTAAACTAACCTTGCTGTTGAGTAGGTTATGTTCAGAGAGGAAATTGCTATAGCTACTTACATACCCTGAATGTTTACCTCAGAAATTAATAACTAAGGATATCCATAAATTTTTATACTTATCCATAAACTTACCAGGTATGTTGCGTAACTATTTTCTGGAATACTCCCTGTGCTTCTATGTTCCAGAGTGTTTTGTTTGTTTGTTTGTTTGTTTTAATTTATTTACAAGAGCACTGCAACTAGTTCCACACCAGTATTGTATGAAATATACTTTAAATAATTAAAAACTTAATGGACATAACACAGCACAGAAGCATTGTGATTTCCTTAATATAGCCCTTACAAATCCAAAGCATGGCGTTATGACAAAGTATTTATTTTTTAGAGTCCATCTGTGTGCAAAATGCTCATTGTTAAAGTTGAAAGGGGGGTTCTTTTAATCCCTCTTTTGAAACTATTAAATATGGTTGGTTTAAAAAAGTAATTTAAGTATTGGTCCACACTTTGTATGTGATGGATAAGCGATACAGTACAAAATAGTAAAATACACACCAAAATGAACAAATGTCTCTTTGAGTTAATAGCTGCAAGTACGCTGTTGCTGCTACAAAACAAAGTATGTCACATTGGGTGAAAGATGTTATTTCTCTTGTTAATGAGGTGCATGGGTTAACTTTGCCTCTTGGAATTTACGCTCACTCTGCTGCAAGTGTTGCTACTTCTCAGGCATTGTGTAAGAGTGCTTTTGGTTGTGTATTATAATTTTGAAAACTATATGGGTTCCACTTTATATTAAGTGGCCTTAACTACTGTGTACTTACATTTAAATGAATCATTTGGTACAATGCACTTATTATGTACATACATGTTTTTACATTGTACTTATTTTTTTTAAAAATAGATAAATAAATACCTGCATGTAATTACGTATGTAATTAATTTCTGTACTTACATTTTTAATTACATGGTTGACCCTTACACCTAAACTCACCCTTAAACAGAATAATGAAGTGATTTTAAATCGCTACACTGCATTATTGTTTTCTTGGCTTCAAAGCATTACAGAGATTAATATAAAAGCCTGCAATGACAAAGCAAAGCTGCTCTTCCCTTGCAGTGGACCACCTTGTAATGCAGAACTAGAAAAGCAGCCTTAATTGTCTTACCAATTGTACTCTGTATTGATTTATAGGTCTTATCACCATAGTGGACAACTTGAGGTCAGCAGTCAATAAATTCCCACATGTTTCTTCTGTATCTATGGAGGGGTCACATATTGAAATACTTGTGACTGAATACATAATCACATAATATAAGGTCCACTAAAAGAGTCATGATTACAATTGATATATTAAACAGTGTTCAATGACTTTCTTGTACAGTGTTCAATGACTTTCTTGTTATGGATTGCATTGTGCAGACCTTCAATGCATCCACAGTTCAAAGCAATCATAGTAAGGAACCTGTGGGCATGTGTTAACAGGCAAATATTTACCAATTTTAATGCTGTATCAGTTAAGTATTTATGTATATGTGAAAGCTTAATTTCATTAATAATATGGCAGATTACTCATAATCAACTTCAAGCTTCAAGCAGGACAATTCCTTGTTACACAATTTATTTACAGGTCTGGGGCATGATTATTACTTTTATGAGTTACTTTTTATGTAAGTAATTTACTAAATTAGTGTGTTAAATTGACATGTTAATTAATTAATTAACAATTCACATTAAAAATATCACAATGTAAGTGTCATTTGGGGTTAGGTAATTTAAATGTATGATTTGATACATATTACTGTAATATTAACTATGAAATCAGTATTAAATGTAAGGGAGCTAGACTGATTTATAAAGCTCTACAGCAGTAAATAATAATTATAGTTTTCCAAATATGGTTATATGGACTAATTACTATAATCACCGGATTTGTGATGCAGCACAAATTCCAACGATAAGCACAACATGACTTCATTCAGGCTAAAATTATATCCACTGGTGCAATGTACATGGCTGCTCCCAACACAAGGCAATGCAGTTCTAATCATATTTTAATACAATCAGTTTAAACGTTGAATTTCTTGATTATTATCTAAACAGGACTAAATGACACATGCTGTTTGTATCTTGTGTGCCCATTCAGTGAACCAAACCACAAATATGTTATGGAAATATAACTTGATATTTGTACTATAATTGCATGAACTATTACACATGGGGATTTGGTGACTGTTTAGTGGAATGACTCAGTAGTTAATCAACATATCCACAGAATCAAAAATTCCCTGTTTCAGTTACAGATAACTCTCATAGACAGTCTCAAAAACCTTTTAAGCTAATGGCTGTCTGTAAGGGGGCTCATGGCCTGTGGAGAGATGTTATTCTCATGCTTACAGATGATTAAAAAGTTTTATGTCATTCTTCAGTGACACTCAACTAATACCAGTGTGGTCCTTATTTCATTATCATCATAGCTCTAATTTAAAACTACATGAAATAAGACTTAAAAGATATTTGAATTTAAGCAGTGCCAACATTTTTAAAATGTTAAACAAAACAGAGAGAGAGAGAGAGAGAGAGAGAGAGAAAGAGAGAGAGAGAGAGAGAAAGAGAGAGACGGAGATTTCAAACATAATTAATAGTTAAAAGAAATAAATGTTAATATAATGAAAAACATATCGGACGCCGAACTGATTAATTTGTTGATATCTTATATCTACAAAGTCAATATAAAATTGCATAGAAACATAATTCATAGTGACATGGGAAGAAAAAAAAAGTGATGTAGTGTTTTGTACTTAATGTGAAGAACTACAACATTTTAACAGTTTAACTACCATCATGCTATACTAATAAATGTTATTTATTTATTTAGTATTTAGTAAAGTTATTGTGATTTTTAATTTATAAGCCAACATTGCACTTGACAGCACAAAAGGTTTTATCCAGATGTAAGTAACTGCCCCATCAACCTTAAGAGAGGTCCAGGATGCATGTTGGAAATGTCAAAGCTCCAATGTTGTGACAATGTCCAATTGTGACATCACAAACCCTGAAATTTACATAAAATCTGCCTGAACATGCAACAAAGGGGGTGAGGCCATGTTGCGCTGCTTTAACGGAGAGGAAGAGTTGTTGCCATGATGTCAAATTGAATCAAATGATTGGTCCGATGGTCTCATTTCAATTTCATCATGCCTGTAATGCCTGATAAAGCAGCTTTTGTGAGCACTCTGCTGCTTTGTGTACAGTGTTACCGGGGAAACCACTATTTTTACCGCTCCAAAAGCGGCACCTAGTGGCAAAGAATGAATTTGTATTTTCATTCAGACCAACACGAAAACTCTTAATATACGCCGACATCGTCGACTAGATTTACTATTTAAAAATAAAAAAAAAATAGATTACTATTTAAACTGAACTGAGGTGGATGAACACATCACTGAATTCAATGATGAACTGCCTTAACTGAATATTGAGTGTTAACTATTGTATACAGGGCTTTAGCTATATATGCGCGGATAGCATCATAAACAAGACCATGAGGATTCAATAGTCGCATAATACTGTAGATAGTGATAGATTATATTTACACCAGGGGGCGGCAACCAACAGTGGCACACAGAGGGATAATCGCTGGCACGCGAGCAATAGGAAAAACTGCATACTGACGTACATTTTGAGGTATTAACTTTAACTCAAAATCACTGTGCATATGCTACCTTTTTTCTCTCTTTTTTTTCTCCATATTTCCATTCACACAGCTCAGATTATCCTACATCACTCTTACATAATAGCTATACAGTAGTCAAACATTTTAAGTGGATCAAAAAAGTTTATCAAAGTTGTTCTAAGACAAGAATGCATTTTGCTTTTAGGTTTTAGGACAACTTTGATTAAAGGTTTTGATCCACTTCAAATGTTAACAAGTGTACAACTGTACTGTGTAGTTTCATGGCAAATTCTTTCATTTTACACTTCCATTTTATGTAAACATTCTGTTTTATAAATGAAACCAAGGCTGTGATATTTTTATATATGACTATATTTACACTTTTTTTATTATTATTATTATTATCATCGAACTTAACTATACTAATAGAAGACAAGTCAATCAGGTACACCTTTATTTGTATAGCACCTTTCTACAACACAGATCAATAACAGCGACAAAGCAGCTTCACAGTGATAAACAGGAAAAATAGCAAAGTCATTTATTGAAACTTAACTACAGAATTGAGAAACTTTTTTGTTTTACTGCTGTAAAACAGCTCAAAAAGATATGTCGTTGTTTAGAAGTCATTTTAGAGTTGATTATTTTCAAATCAATAACAAAGTTTAGTTGTTCAAGCAATGCCGTTGAAGAACCATTATTGGTTCCACCAAGAACCATTCAGTCAAAGGTTTTTTATAGAACCATCTCTTTCTAACCTTATTATAATCTGAAGAACCTTCTTTTGCCACAAAGAACCTTTTGTGAAACAGTTACATTCTTCAGATGTTAAAGGTTCTTTATAGAACCAATTAGACAAAAAGGTTCTTCTATGGCATTGTGAAGCACCTTTATTTTTAAGAGTGTATAAGCAGTTCTATAAAAAGGCAGCAATGTCATTTATTCAGCTTTAGTCAGTTCAGTGTTAATTCAGTGCAGCTCAATACCAATGTCGATGTTGCAAGATATTTGTTACTGTTAACTGCTTGTTCATCTATTATTATTAATCCTCAACACATTTTCATTTAACACTGCTGGCATAATAATGGTGGCAGGCAGAGAGGTGCACCTTTAGTTTCACAGCTCACTCACAGATCATTTCAAGTGTCAAGTCATTTCAAGTTTCTTTCAACCCAGACATTAGTGAAAGTGTTGATGGATGAATTGTTTACTTGGTAATTAGTTTAATTTCTCATTACTATCAGTATTTGTGCAGCTTTATACATTGCAGACATGATAGGTGAGCACTATCACCTTGAAAATGTAATCAGCCAATGACAGCAATGAAGGGTTTTTCCAATGTTAGATTTAAAAAAAAAAAAAAAATTATTTATTTTTTTTGTGCTGACAAAACATGATATTGTTAGTTATTTGTCACAGTTATCCAAATTTCTCTCAGCGATTTCTCTCTTTTTTCCATAAATTGGGCTCAAGTGTGCCAATGTTTTATGAAGGAATTTTACAGAAAGTGACTAACTGACACCAACAAAGTGGTGTCACTTTGATGAGATCTTTATGGTCACCATAAGATACTGATAAACAGGTCAAAAATTATATATATATATATGTGTGTGTGTGTGTGTGTGTGTGTGTGTGTGTGTGTGTGTGTGTATGTGTGTGTGTGTGTCCATAATACTTATCTGTATAGTTATTGTACATATTGTAGACCTTGTATATTCTGTACTTACTGCTTATTGCACTTCTGGTTAGATGCTAACTGCATTTCGTTGCCTTGTACCTTACATGTGCAGTGACAATAAAGTTGAATCTAATCTAATCTAATATATGAGTAAATGATGCAATGATGCATTTCTAAAGACAATATCTTCCTTAATTCCCAAATGAGTGAGTTGTTTCCTAAGTGGCATTTACTCCTAAGCAGATCCCACTTCACTGTGGGTGAGGAAGATCAAAACATCTCAAAGCATGCCTTAGAGCTCTTTTTGAGTTTGCTCCAACCCTAGAGCCTGTTTTAGCCCCAGCTATTGATTAATTCTGATATGGGCCCTGAAATTGAACACAAGCCCACTATGGACCCTGAAGCTGCGCACATGCCTGTCATGGACCTCAAGTCTGCGCACATGCACGTCACAGAGCCCCAGCCAAAGGATTTGTCCATCCCTGAGCCAACTCCAGCCGTTATGTCCATCCCACAGCCAGCACCTGCAACCCTATCAGTCCTGGAGCTGATTCACACCCTTTTCCCCACCCAAAATCTCTTACTGAGGAGATAAATACTGTCTTTGTCATAGATTTTGTAATTCTCCCTCCATTCCCTGCTGGTTCCGTCCAGCAATTATGACTCCCTGGTTCCATCCAGGTGCCTGGCCCTTCCACCTCTGCCTGTTCTGTTCAGCATCAGTGACTCCCTGGTTCCATCCTGGGCCTCTCTTCCTATTCCGACAACTCCACCAGAATCATTACAGACTTCTTCTTACCCTACTGCTCATTTTTAGTCTCCCCATGCCTCCAGCTTCACTAGCATTATCGCAGTCTTCTGGCCCTCCATGGTATTCTGAGTCACGGCCCAGGCCTAGAACTTTTGACTCTCCAGCTCCACCTCAGTCCTCTGAGCCCTTGACTCCATATTGGCCCTACAATACCTTACCTCCACTATGACTCTCCAATTCCTTGGCTCCACCAGGGTCCTTCTAGCCTTGCCATAGTCCTTGACTCCACCATCCAGACCTTCAGCTGCACCTTGACCTCTACTTTCTCCAGCTCAGTCTTGGTGGTCTTCTACACTGGTGGCCCTGCCATACCACTGTCCCGGTTGAACTTATTATTCAGTTCTTAGCATCTTATGTTAAGCTGTTACATATTTCCCATTCTGGATAATCATCTTTATTTTGGTTTGCTGTTGAATGATAGAAAAATTCCCATTTAAATAAAAAATGACACTTGAATTCGATTTAAGGGAGCAAAAAAGTTCACATCTTACCCCGTTCGACTCTATAATGATTTTTTTATACTTCTGTATTTCCTGAACTACTGATTATTTTCTCATCCAAATTTACCTCCTCTGAGAAATACCCCTGCTATATATAAATAAACCTGAATACTGCCCACTCACATCATCATGTGTTTCCAAGCATTTATCATATTGTAGTATTCATTTGCTTGTTCCTGTTTCTTTGAAACCCATAATTCCATTGTGTAATAAATGTGAAAAATGGGTCGAATGGAGAACGTAGCCAGGCAGGTCTTATGTGCTTTTAATTACCAAGCAGTGCATTTACAGAATTGCATCAACCACTATTATATGGGATGTGGTGGACATGCGCAGTGCCAGTTAGACAGCATGATACATTAGCCATTACACTGAGACTGCACTTGATGTGTAAGAATAGTGAAATAATCAGAACATAGCAGCAAAACAATTACTTGGCAATATGTCATAGTTTTAAGGGCCTGCACTCAATAATTCCTTCTATAAACATGAATAATTATTTTGCCAGATTTCCCAGACAGATGGCCAGTTCTTCCCTCTCTATAAATTGAATTAGTTGCATTGAATATTATGAACACTAAGCATAAATGTACCCATAAATTACAACAGTACTAAATAATAATGATTCACCTTTACACTCACATTTACCCTGCAAATCCAGATTCCAAATCCAGATACTCAAATAGCTGCTGAACAAATAAATATGCTAAATAAATCTTACTTGGTACAATGAGATTTTTCAATCAGCTGTACAATCATACTCTTGATTCAATGCAGCTTAAAGAGCTAGTTCACCCCCAAAAATTACATTCTAAGAAGAGTATGTTTGATGATTAAGACTATTTGTACAAAATAATTAGATATAAAACACCAAAGGATGCTACATGTTGGTAAAAAAAAACTCTCTCTCTCTCTCTCTCTCTCTCTCTCTCTCTCTCTCTCTCTCTCTCTCTCTCTCTCTCTCTCTATATATATATATATATATATATATATATATTTTTTATATATATATTATATATATATAATTTTGAAAACAGCTACTGGAAAGAAACTATATATTTTTTAAGTTGTTTTGATGTTTTCAATTTCTGTAGATATTCCCCAAACTGCAAATAGTGTAAGATGATAGAAGACGCCCCCTTATAAAATTTAAATAAGTGAATTTTTTTTTAAATTGTAACATATTTAGAAATAAGTTTAACGTGCATGGTGATGCATCAGCCAATGTGTTATAATAGGAATTAAATAAAAATAAAAAAAACATTTGCTTATTGCTTATTTGTTTTGCTCTGTTGTTATTTTCTAATGCATGGAAATATTAAACAGTAACTCCATTAATTACAATAAATTTTACATTCAACAATTATAGCACTAGTAACAACATGACAGACACAAAATTAGATCAGTTAACCTCAAACTGTTTCAAAATTCACAAATGTTGATATTCAGATGATATAACAAAATTGAAAATTGAGTAGCCATTCATCAAAAGTGCTGAGATGAGATTTTGTGCCATCTATGGCCAAGAAAAAAAAAAATAATAATAAGGTGGAGGTGTGTCATCTTCACCCACGGGGCATCTTACCCATTTTTTTTTTATTTTTTAGTTAGACTATTGTGTGGTTCTCTAACAGATGTCCTCCATTAACATGCAAAATACTTTGGCCATGTTCTTGCTACAGACATCCTTACACTCCAGAGAGTACAGTTAAAAACAAGATTCATTTAATAACTGAGTCACAATTTATGGTTATAATTCACACACATATGTAGTAGACTACAGTTGTTCTCAGTGGTTTATTTATTTATTTTTTGCAAATTGCAAAATATCTTTTCAAGTCTAATCGAAGATCTTTTGATTATTGAACAAGAGCATCAACCTCAGAGTCTATACATAAACCCAGACACTATTGGGTGCACCAGCTCTCTGTTTTAAAGGTGTCATATGTTGCTAAAAAGAACATTATTTTGTGTATTTGTTGTAATGAAATGTGTTTATGCAGTTTAAGGTCTATGCCCCACCTTTCTGAAACGTGTCGATTTTCACAAAGCTCTTCGGCAGGGCTGGCCAAGGCTCTGTTGGTGCCCTAAGTGAGATTTTAGATTCCTCCCCCCCCCCCCACCCTAAAAATTCTGAAAATCTCTCCTCTAAGTAAGGGATAATGTACATCCAGCCGGTTGTTATCTCAGAATAAACCCCGACAGGGTGATCAGGATTTGGTGGTTGTTATCTGGGAATAACATACTGCTGGATGGCATGATTGACCAATCAGAATGAAGTATTCCACAGAGCCATGTAATAATATAACATAACATAACATAAATACTGAAAAGTATTAGCAAAAATTAGTAAATAAATTGTGATAATAAATAAATGGAGATGTTGAAGTGCCTTGTAGGTATTTTATGAGTGAATATGTTAAAATAGCCTACTGAAGAGACCAGACATGAGCTATTCCTACAATTATGTGTAATGGATGATCCGAGTGGATCTCAAACCCAGGTCTCCGGTGTGGGAGGCAGGCACAAAAACAAGGAGGCTAAAGTCACTTGAGCATCTTTTGGGATCGTTACATATACCTACAGTGACAAGCACTTATTACAAATATGAGCAATATGAAATGCCTAAAATTGTCTAACAGACAACAAAGGCAACAAAATAAAGGCTATATTTTGTAATTTATTTATAGATGTTAGCCAGCTAATTAGTCTAATTAGCATACCCATACCTTTAATTTCAATTTTGTGCATACAGTGGAAAATGACATACTTAAACTTAATTATTTAGACACTTTTTGGTGAATTAAAATCAGGAAGTAATGTAACTGATATTAAAACAACATTACAAAAGCTTAAATTTATTGTAAATAATAATAATAATAATAATAATAATAATAATAATAATAAAGTAAAGTTAAATAAGCAGTTGCCTCAAGCAAAAACGTTCCACGGTGTCAGTGTTGCCAGTTAAGATGTTCTAAAAAGGACATTTCAAAATACTAAACATCACGGGCGAATACACAGTCGTTAACTTGTTTTCTGCTCCTTTTCTTTGAGTCGCTTCCTGCCTTGTGCCCCTTATAATTTTATTTTTTCACTCATTTTTTAGAAACTATACTTTAAAGGGACATTAATGGCAAAACTATTTTAACTGAGTGTGCCATGCATAATTAATTCGTTATGATTATCTATTGAAGGTCATGACGCAGAAAGTGTTTAAATTAGTCCAAAATGACATGTTGTCAAATCTTATTTTCCGTTGATGTCAATTTTATTTTATTCTAAAATTATTTTAATCCGTCCAATGATCGATCAGTATTAAAATTATGTTAACTGTCAGAAATTACTTTGCTTAATATATGGGTGTAGGAGCGCATGATGTTCAGAAGAGGGCACACATCCGACCAAAAAAAAAAAGCCCTTTCCTGTGGCGCCCCCCCCCCAGTCATTTTGCACCCTAGGCAACTGCCTATGTAGCCTACGCCACAGACCAGCCCTGCTCATCGGTCTGAAAAGTTAGTTCTACGCTGATTGGCTAGCTATCCAGTGCGTTGTGATTGGCCAAATACCTTAAGCGTGTGAAGGAAATGTTACGCCCCTTACCATATTGCATTGGCGTGTCCCGGAGCACTGAGACAAAAACATTAAAATCCATTATAAACGAGCCATTTGTTGCATCCAGTGGGGACATAATTACAGATTATAATGACTAATACTGTCTTTTTATGCATTGCATTGTGCTGCGTAAACATAAAACCATGTCTGCATTTGTGATCGGAGAAACGACAAACAACAAGCACTACTCCACACTGCTCAAAACAAGCGTTTGAATCATCAGTGGCAAATACTTTAAATATGTAAACATACACAACATGGCGGCAGTGTAGCAGCAACAATAAAGTTATGCCTTCTTTCTTTGCATGAACATTTGTTAGTGTTATGCAAATCTTCCCACATCATGACTTAGACATGTGGGGGCATGTTTAAACGAGGCATTTTAGGAGGGCATGGACGAGTCTTAACTTTTATAAAGAATATCTCTTTGGGTTTTTGACTTTAGTCTTTGAAACTTTAGGGATCTTATCTATTCATGAACAGCTTGTAACACTCCAAAGAGAAAGGAAAACTTGAAATCGTATCATATGACCCCTTTAAATCCCTATGCTAAATGACTTATACTACTGAAATATTTTAGCAGTGCTGAATGACAGAGGAGTTTTAAGGGAGGATTTGACAGTGACAGATTGGGGAGCTGCATTAAAACTTAGCTACAGCCACATATGAAGAAAGATGGTTTGCAAACTGCTTTAATCCTGCGTTACCATGGTTACATCAGCCGAAGCAGTTTGGTATAATTCTGCCCTAAAATTATGCAGCGCTTGATGTTTCCGGCCAAAATACCAGGAACACTAATGTCACTCTACACAAATATAAAATTATAGATGCCATATCAATGATCACGTCTCTTTTTTACTGTGTATCATATTTAGTTACAAAGCTGCTGCTACAACAGTGTATTGATCCATGTCAACATTATGTACACAACATCGTAACCCAGTTCAAATCCAAACAGAGGACTTGTGTGAGTCATTGCCCAACAGCACCCTAACACACGGCAAATTAATTAATGATTAAATCTGCAGTGAAGGTGTGGGTGTCAGCTTTCCATGTTTTTAAGAAGCAGGCCCGTTTCCTTATCTGTGGAATGAGGCAGCTCTGGTTCTCATGACAGCACACTGCTTATGTTTAAGGCATTGCTAAATAATGCATGGTTGACGTAAACAAAAGTGTTGAGGGCTCCTATGGCAAAGAGAGAGATGGGTGGCATAATTTCTCTGTAATTTCCTCTCACAACTCCAATCCCATCTCGAGAAAATGACAATATGCCTTTGTGATTTTAGGATTTATGGATGACAGCCAGTAACACAGACATAGTGATGGCGAGTTTCAGCACACTTGAATAATTCACTCTTCCCATCTGCTATTAGCATGTAAACATAAGCTTTGTAGAATCTTAACAAGAAAAGTAACTGACTCTACTGTCCCACAGGGACTAAGGCGGCTTTAAAATGGGTATATCATTCTTCCTTCAATCTGGAGATGTAAAAATCACAATTAATGAAAGGTAGAATCAGGATTCCACACTTCAGTTCAAATACTTGATTCACCATATTTGATTTACAAAAAAAAAAAAAAAAACACATATACAAATATAGAAACCATTAAGACCAATGTGTGAACACTGATTCACTTAAAATGTAAACAATAGAATGATAGTCTCGCAAATTGTCACACTCTGTGTTGGAAGGAACGACGGAGACGTGGATCAAAAATCTTTAATAGAATCCAATATGCAGGGTAACTCACACAGGAAAAGGCTGTTGACACACGTGACATAGTAGACCAGACAGAGACCGACAGCACGGACCGGGACTTAAATACATAACTAAACGAGGGTAATTGACAAGACACACCTGAACCAAACGACTAATCAATGAGAGGAAGAAACTGGGTCACGGGGAGCACATGGGGAGAAAACACAAAACAAGTCCATAAGCGTGACATATCGCCCCCTCCCGGAAGGCACGTCATCGCGCCATAGAAACAACAGAGGGAGGGACGGGTGAGAACTTGGGAGGAGGCTCAGGAAAAGGACAGGCACCCAGGAGGGGGCTAACAGACAGAGTCCATGGTGGAGCCGACAGCGGGAGGAGCCAGGGAATAGACATGAGGAGCCAGGGCAGACCAGATGGAGACAGGAGGAGCTTGGAGCAGGCGGAGCAAGGTGGGACCCAGGCCACAGCCATGAAGGCGACCCACGGTGGAGCCAATGGAGGAAGGAGCCATGGTGGAGGAAGGGCTGACGACTCCAGAGGGCTGACCAGCGGCTGCAGAGCAAATTGCGGAGGAGCCCAAGGCTGAGAGCCGATGAGACAGGGCAACGGGGAGGATCCGGAGAGCCAAGGTGTAGCAGATGGTTTAGGCGACCGGAATGCCGCGGTGGAGTGACAGAGGATCGAGGTGGAGCTGAAAAGAAGGAGCCTGAAAGAACCGGAGTGACAAGGCTCAGTCAGAGAAGTGGAGTCCCAAGGCGACGGATGGTCGACCATAGACCAAGGCGGAGCCGGAGGGATGAGGGAGCCCGGCGGAGCCAGTGGACTGATGGCCCACGGCGGAGAGAAGGTGGATAGGAGCCATGGTGGAGCCGTGGGTCGGCGACTCCAGGACTCAGAGGCTGGAGGCGGAGACAAGGGATCCTCCAGCCATAATGCCGATGGAAACTGGTCTGATGTTACTTGCAGTTCCAGCTCCGCGGCGATCCTCAGCTCTCCTCGTTCCATTCGGCTCAGGCTCATCGGACACAGGGGCTCCAGGCTCGAGCTCCGCACAGCAGGGTGATTGTGGGCTGGGCTCTGGGTCTGGCTGTGCTCTGGATCAGGTATAGACCTTGTCCAGACACCGTATGATATCTTCCCTCCAGCTCAATCCAATGATGTCTGGGAGGTCGATGTGGCGGTGGTAATTTGTCCCGATCCAAAACAGTGAGTTTAGCACAGCATCATTAAACGCCATTAAAACTGTGATCTGGCTGAACTCAACCACATACTCCAAGAAGGGCAGGTCCTTACGGGCTAGGGAAGTGAACAAAACGGTGAGGGGATACATGGGAAAAAAAAACAGAAAACAAAACACTGAACAAACCGTGGAAACAAAACAGAGGGGAAACTAAGTTTTTCCTTTGTAGGTCTGGTCTTCTGTCACACTCTGTGTCAGAAGGAATGACGGAGACATGAATCAAGGAACAGTATAGACATAATAGAATCCAATATGCAGGGTAACTCACACAGGGAAAGGCTGTTGACACACAAACATGACGTTGTAGACCAGACAAAGACAGACAGCACGGACTGGGACTTAAATACAACTAAACAAGATTAATTGACAAGACACACCTGAACCAAATGACTAATCAATGTGAGAGAGAAACTGGATCACGGGGAGCACATGGGGAGAAAACACAAAACAAGTCCGTAAGCTGAACGCAGTTTGTAATAGCAGGAAACTGTTTGTTACTTTCAGTCAATTTGAAAAAGGAATTTCCATCATGTTTGTCCAAGGTCACAATGCAGCCATGTAAAGAGGGTTACTGGCAATCTGTGTATTGATCAATGAAGGGTACAACAGCAGCAGGTGTATGGAAGACTGTTACTTGTGCAGTGGCAGGTGTTTTGAGCCAAACACATGGCGAGATAAGAGATAGTTGCACTGTTGGTCAGAACCATAGCCAGGACACAAGGCCAAAGGGACCTGAATGGATTTTGTGTCTGAAATAAATGATGAAAGACGGAGGGGTGTTATTATTGTTGATAGAGGATGGTTGGTGTTAGACAGTGAGGAAGAGAGCAGCAGAAGCAGACAACAAGACCATTTCTCACCCGAGAGGGTGCAAGACCCTTGTGGATTCACTCAAAGGGTGAATAATGGCATAGTCAGGAGTGCAAGAATGTCTTAAGTTTGTGTAGGCATTCATGGCAGCAACATATGAGCATGGCTAAAAGTATTTACTGATGATGGGCAGCTCATGACAAATGACAAAAGAAGTTTAAACCATTGCACTTTAAAACACTTTTTTTTTTTAAATCATATTTAATCCATGTTATGCACTGCATTAAAAATAGAACATCCACTTTGCATGATCAACCAGATTTGCATTTGCTAAAGTAAAGAGTAGTGTTTGCATGGAGAATAGCAATTAAGTTTTAGGTAAGATTGCTTCTGTCTAAAGGTGCCACAGAATGCATGGATACAATATTTTATATAGTTTTCTATTGTCCCCAGAGTGGGTATGTGAAGTTTTATCTTAAAATACCCCACAGATAATTTTTTATAGCTTGTTGAAATTGCCACTTTTAGGGTATGGGCCAAAACACACTGTTTTTTGTGTGTGTCCCCTTTAAATGAAAATGAGCTGGTGCTCCCGCCTCCCAACACCAAGACTAAGGTGACACCCTTGAGCAAGGCATCAAACCCCCAACTGCTTCCAGGGTGTGGCAGTCAACTGAAACTGCTCCGGGTGGGTGTTCACGGTGTGTGTGTTTTCTCTGCTGTGTGTGTGCACTTGGATGAGTTAAACGTCTGAGTATGGGACATCATACCTGGCCACACGTCACGTCACATCACTCAATGGCATCTATGCTTATATCAGTATCTGTTTGTGTCGCTCTTATCCAATGGTTACCATAGTCATAGTTGGATCCAGCCTGTATCCAGACCAGATGGTGGAACTGCACCTAGAAAACATCACAACACAGCCCCTTATGGCCAGTGAAGACCCTGGCGACTAGACAAGCCCTCAACACAGATCCTCAGTAAAGACCCTAAAGAGCAAAGAGCAAAGATCCCTATAGCCAGCTATATTGAGAACACAGGACCAGCAAGGACTGCAATGCAGACTAGCAAGATCAGTGTGAAAGCAGTCATCAATGAGCCAGTCCTCTACTGTTGGCTAAGATGCTACTCTACAACCTTAATGTTCTCACCTAATTCCACCTTGGTACATTCTGGTCTCCAAGCAGAAGGAGCTGTATATAAGGTCACAAAAAGACTGACCTGTGATGCAGCCTGGAACCATAAATCCTTTAGGCCTGAGGACAACTGGTCAATTGAGCCTGGTTTCTCCAAAGGTTTTTATTTTTTTTATTTTTTTTCTTCCTCCACTACGGTCACCTTATGGAGTACTTTGATTCCTTGTCATTATTGCCTTTGACTTGCTCGGTTTGAGGCTTAAAAGACAACTAGTGTTCATAACATATTATTTATCTGACTTTATTGACACTATCAATTAAGAACACTAAAAAACTTGAACTGAACTGAGGTAAATAATGATTGTTATGATCTGTGGATTTATTTTTATTTTTTTATTAAGTCACTTCATACTTGAATTTTAAACAATGACACTGTCATTGAACTCAATTGACTCACTATTGAACTGGATAATGACACTATTTTCTTCGATATACCTGCTTTATAGCTGAAATTCTATTTGTTTTATAACTTATGAACTTTGCAACATTTACACTGTTACTGAATCAGCATTGAATCTGAATTGAGCCGAATAATAACACTACTGTACTCTGTAGAGCTTCTTTATAAGTTTAAATTTCAAAACTGATTAATCTGCAGCATTAACAGTTACTTTACTTTCCTGTTTATGACTTTGCATTCTGCAGTCTGCATATTATACTTTCTAATAATTCATTTAAAAATAAAGATTTTATTACCAAATATAATTAACTCAGACTTAAACAAAAAGTATTATACAGAATATAATATAATAGAATAGAATAGAATAGAATAGAATAGAATAGAATAGAATAGAATAGAATAGAATAGAATAGTTCTCCTTCAATTTACTCTGTTGGAAGATGTTGGAACTCAGATAATCTCAAAAATACAAAATATTGTCTGATACACTATGGCTGGTGTGTTGATCTGTAACTTTTCTAAAAAAAAAAAAAAAAAAATTAATAACTTTTCTAAAAAAACTTTTATCAATATTTATCCTAAATTTCTTTAAAATGATGTTCATAATAATCCAATAAACATAAAATACATCCTCCCACTGTCCTGTCTATTAAAGGTGGAATAAAGTCCACACTTAAAAATAACTTTTAACAAAAATTTAGCCAGTATGTTTGTAAGTTTGGTGTTAGTTCAACCAAATATTACTCACCCTCATTTTGTTCCAAACCCGCAAGACCTCTGTTTATCTTCGGAACACAAATTAAAATATTTTGGATCACATTCAAGCTTGTGCGGACTGTCTACTGAACGTAAACAACAAAACCAATGTTACGGATGCATTTGGGTGGAATGCACGTCATGTTTAACATAAGTAATAATAATAATAATAATAACAATAAATAATCATAAAATTAATATAAGACATTAATAACTTCTCCTACTCAAACTCGATTGGTTGAAGACTTGGACTCAACTCAGACTCGACAAGGTGGACTGGGGCCCAACATAGCAAATAGATAATAGGGTCACACTTTATTTTAAGGTGTCCTTGTTACAGTGTATTCATACAGTTATATTAACTACATGTACTTACCGTATGGGTAGGTTTAGGATTAGGGTTTGGTCTAGGGTTACTTGCATGTAATTATGCATAATTTATTGTTATTATAATAGTAAGTACATGTGTTACCGATAATTGTCACTGAACTGTATCTTGAGATTTTGAGAGAAAAAAAATTCAACACAGTATTCAATCATTTTGTATATTATTTTCCTTACAGGAGACACACAATATTTAATATTTTGTACTACATATTAAATCTTGTCATCAAACTTATTTCGACATTAGCAGGGAAAGCTAACAGGCTGCTACTAATGTTGACAGTGGTGAGCAAAGCTAACTGCCATTTTGACAAGAGCCAGGGAGAAGAGCTCTCAAGAGCTCAGTCATATTTTATGTTATAACTGGTGGTAATTAATCAAAGGTGGTATATTACACACAGTCAAATGAAGTGCAGATCACTACAGTTCGGTCAGTGATTGCTCTGTGCTGGTGATTAATAGCTAACGTGACATGCCCGAGCCGCAGTCGGACGCAGATGGTCGTTTTGGGCTTAGTCTCCGGAGAATAATTTCACAAAACACCTGCTTTCTATCTGTACTTTATACACTTCTCAAGATCAATCTCCAGTGTGCAATCGGCATCTATCTCTGTGGGAGTGTCAACACTTGGTGTGATAAAAAGAACCACATTTCCGAGAAAAATTAACACAGATTTTTCAAGGGGTAAATAACCTTTCTACAAAAACACCTCATGACCGGATGAAATCAACTAATCCACATAAATGAATAAATAATGTATTGGACAATTGTACTTAAAATAAAGCTGATGGGTGTGATTTAAACACTAGGGAAATGTAGGCTCCTTAATAATTCTATGAACAATCCTTCCAGACATATACACACACATCATTATAAAAACTGTCTTTGTCATGTGAGCAGTAAACAGTAAACAGTAAACAGTAAACCACTGATTTATCACCTAAAAATTAAAACTACACTATACAGCTCTGGAAAACATTCAGAGACCACTCCAAATGTTTCTTAAATCAGTATCTCTACATGTATGGCAGCCACTTCATACCAGTATCTGTTGAATTCCAACACAGGTGCACCTCATTCTGCTGAATGAAGTTCTGATTATGTGATCACCTAAACCAAATTTTATTTAATGAGGATACTCATAAAAGCTAATTTACTTCCATTTCCATCACTATCGTCTTGAAATATTTTTTATTTATTTATTTTTACCTGTTGTCATTTTCTGCAAATAAGTGCTCTAAATCACAATATGTTTACTTGGAATTTGGGATAAATATTGTCAGTAGTTTCTAGAATAAAAAAAAATGCTAATTTTACTCAAACACATACCTACAAATAGTAAAATCATTGAAACCGGTAATTTTGCAGGTGTCTCTTCATTTTTTCAGAGCTATAATTTTCTCACTCTCATTTTGTTACCAAGCCTTATGACATATTTGCTTCCAAAGAGCACAACTATGCAATCCGAAGATCTTGGTTTTTTTTTTTTTTTTTTTTTTTTTTTTTTCTTTTTTCATTCTTCTTCTTTTTTTTTCCCCCACATAATAAATGTGATAAGAGACAGGTGGTGTCAAGCGCTCTCAGGGGAGGAAAAAAAATCGAACTCTGGTCTCTCAGACCAAGTGTCAGTATTTTATTCCCCTGAGATATTGCGTTTTGCAAGTGGATGATGAATCCCAGTGCAGAAAAGTACAAGACAACTTGAATAAGAGTCACTCAAATCTTTACTGAGATTCTATTCTTGAAAATACAAACAAATTTAACATTTTTAAATTTTGGAATTAATGGAATTAATAAAAAAACTCCTCAATAAATAAAGATCACCACAAAATTCTAAAGAGAGACAAGCACACACATATGGCACTTTTCAACTGCATGGTATGGTACGGCATGGTACGGTTCAGTTCGGTTCAATTTTGGGAGGTTTTCCACTGGGTACAGTACCTGGTACCTTGTACTTTTTTTTAGTACCACCTCGACTGAGGTTCCAAGTGAACCGTACCATTACCAAAACGTGACGTGTAAACGCTGATCTCTGATTAGCCAGAGAGAATCGTCACTACCTGCCTCACTGAACTTGCAAACTCAAACACAACAGAACCACTAGATTTAAATCAGCACAGCCAGTGAAGGATCGAATGCAACTGTTTTGAACAAGCACACCTTTTTTAACAACCAAAAAATGGCTGTTTTGTTGTCTGTTGAGGACACGGTAAGGAGGAGTAAGGAGGAGTTGGTAAGGAGGAGTAAACACGTGTGGGCCTCTTACAAACTTGTATCATGACTTGTATGCTACATTCTCTTCAAAAGTCATACGATAGAAGTCATACTTTGTGTGATGAACAGACCAAAATCTAAGAATTTTTATTGCATTTATTAAAATTGCATTTTTTAATTCTACAAATCAAGGTTGTTTTTAATGCATTAGTCAAAACAATTCACAAATAAAAGCTACTGGTTTTGTTATATGACTCATTTCAGCATATTCTTTCAAGCCTGCACTCTAAGGAGAGCTAACTCTTGAATTTAAAATGATTATATTCTGACCACAAAAAGGTGAAATATTTATCTATATCTAATTTACATAAAATAGCTTAGTTATATAATTATAATTAAATTGCAATGTAGATGGTGGAATTATATTTAAATTATAATTAAGTTGGTGGATCAGCACCTAGAGATGACCTCTACAGCCCTGAGTGTCAGCAGAGACCATGTAAACTAGATGAGCCCTAGTTGAAACTAGATGAAACACAGATCCCCTCCTAAGACCACGTCAACTAGACAACCATCAGCACAAGATCATGGGCAACAGACAAATCCTCTGCTGCACAATCTGATTTGTGTTGCAGCCTGGAATTAAACCACACCATGCTGGTTTGGTGTGGCCAGAGGAGAACAGGCCCGCGGCTGAGCCTGAGAATCTTTGAATACACCATGTCCTATAAAATAGAATGTTTGCCAGTAAAGTTTACAATTCCTGTCTGGTCCACAATTTCTTTAAAATTGTTGTGGATAAAATCAACTACTAAGTACCTAATGTAAACATAAAGTCAGAATTGACTCATTTTACATTTGTTTTATTTTTTTATGTACATTTGGCCTATTTACACTTGGCCAATTCATATGTTTTCTTTGATCGAATATCTAAATGTGCAAACCTTGAGAAGGTGGTTTGAGACACATTCCATAGGCAACTGGACAACTGGAAACTGAAGTGGAAACTGAAGATCAGTTTTATATTCATTTTGCAGAAAGAAACAAAAACACAATAAACACATTAACAAAGTGGATAGCCATCTGATCAATAAAAATGCATGAAGTAGCCGAATGTAAATAGGCCTATTGGTTGTATTGTACACATATATTTGTTTGTTTATTTATTTATTTATGTTTGTCTTTATAATCTTTTACCTAAATATAATAACTTCCTCCACCTCAATCAATTCCCAAATGAATAAAATAAAATCATGTTGACTTTTAATGTAAATATCTGATTTCCTGTTTACAAACCAACTAGAAATCTATCAAAAGCATAGTTGAAGCATCAACTGAAGAAATTCCCCTGTCTCAGATGTTGGTGTGCTCTGATAAGCCTTTGTTGTGGATGCACATGATTATCAACCCTATAAGTGAGCTATTTGCCCATCAGTCCTGTATGGTAGAGTGTCAGGTCCCACACTGATTTTTTTTTTTTTTTTTTTTTTTAATCTTACTTATGCTTTCATTCCCATTGATTTGTGTTGTTCAATGCAATGATGCAGATACCTTATATTAATGCACCTCAGTCTGTATTTCTTGCAGATGATAATCAGCTCTGTTTTGGTTTCACTGATTATTATTATTATTATTATTATTATTATTATTATTATTATTATTATTATTATTATTATCAAGCACTTAATTTTATCGTAATTTATTTTATATAAGCTGATGTCAACTGGACCACTGTGAAAGACAGTATCACTCAATAGTTATAATTCATATGGGAATTAAGGACATAATTTTTCAAGACAGTATAGATTATATACATGCATATACATGAGAAGGCGTCAAACATAGCAAGATCTGAAATTCTTTGAATAAAATCTTACCAAACAAAACAGATTTACTGACTTCACAGCCTTGATAAGACCACCAGTAAAAAGCATGCATGAATGCATTTCATTTGCTTTTGGAATGAGATTCCATTTTATTTATCATAAAAGGAAACATCAAGAGAATGGGCATTTATTATTTATCGCTGTATCTTGAAATCTCTGTGATATCATGAAATTCCTCTCAGTTACAATATCAGAATTTTTTTTTTTTTTTTTTTTTTTTTAAGGTTGCTTGTCATGAGATCCAGTTGGAATCTGCAGAATTTTTTCACATTTTATGTGCTGATTTTGGGGAATTCTGTGCTAAATTTTACATAATTTAAATATGGTTAAAACTGAATAAATATTGTGTAAAAAAAAAATGCTTATTAAATTTCAGCTACTTTGTATACTGTACATTTCATGTGCTATAATATAGCTGTATTGAATCACATACACAACTAGTTAAAAGTTTAGGTACATCTGTTAATTGTCAATATTTTCCACATTTTAGAATAAAAGTCAAATAGTAAACCACAATTATTATATTAATTGATTGACCGATTAATTGATTGATTGAAATATTTATTTTAAGATCATGAAAAATGTTAATTGAGTCAAGTGTGCCCTAACTGGTAGTGGATATACCATCTTGCTCACTAGATCAACATCAGCCATTGAAAACTATATTGTGTGATCACTATCCATTATAAATCAACTACATTGAGGTACCAGTGAGAGATGAAAAAATAACAACTTCCTTTATGTACTAGCAGAATCTTGCTACTTACCTCAGTGCCTGAGGCAGCCTGACTCTGGACAATGCCAGCCAGCCTTGGATCACCACTGCTACAGACTACTACAGCAATACTCCTACAAATCTTTTTTTTTTGCAAACATTCAAACCAAAATATCCACAGTTCACCTCATAGGCTTATCTTCCTGCTCTTTTAGTCCTTTGGCTAATATTCGCCAGTCAAGTACATGGTAAGAGCACAAAGCCATTCTTTTTTTTTTTTTTTTTTTTCTCCATGTTCTCGGTGAGCCTGTGCTGATTGAATTGCTTTCCTTACAAAGTAAAATCTGAGCACCAGAGTAATTTTTCCTGCACTGTTTGATGTGAGTCCCAGGACTGATATTTATGTGTAAGCCAAGTGTAAAATATCATTTGAGGACCTTCAGACTTTATTTCAGTTTAATGTCATGTTTATAACCATTTTTTTTTTTTTTTTTTTTTTTTATCCTTCGACTTCATAGAGAAACATAATGATATATGGCATCCTTGAACGTAGACACAGAAAGCATTGGATGAGGTGTCTGGCCCCAGATTTACACTTCTTTTTTCAGTTGTGTTCTTGGGATACATCACTCAAGGCATCTGGTCCTGCTTTTAATGCCATACGACTGTCTGCCATCCATACAAATACACTACAGCTCATGTCCCAAGAGAAAAAAAAAAACCTGCCTTGACACTGGCAGAGGAGGAAAAGTTTGAAAAGAATAAAAATGAAAAAGGTACAGGACAATTTCTCTAGTTAACTGTCTAGTGAAACTCAAGGGCACCAGGAATAGTAATCAGGTAAGGCTGAAATGCATTTTGTTTCAATGAACAATTCCTATGACCAAGAATATGGAAATATTACAGATTCACAACCGTTTATGTGGTCGGTTGCTCTGACTAGACAGTTACTGTAGTTCTGGTCAGTGTGTTAACTTTGTGTCAGTTCAAAAGGTGCCATGACTTGTTGAAGAAAAACATAATAATAAATGCTGTCCAAAAAGACCACTGAAGCTGCAGAGCATATTTTGAGTCATTTACATAAGGTAAACACTGACTTGCGTATAGACGACTGCTTTTCAAGATGACTAAACCTAGTGCAATCCTAGTTGTGGCAAGTTTCTGTTTGCTGCAATAAATAAATAAATAAATAAACAAACAAAGATTGGGATGTGTAATGTACGTCTATCTCCTCTTCCAACCTACCTGCGGGGGGGGGGGGGGGGGGGGTACACATGCAGTTCTACTCCAGTCTCACATCATTGACTGACTGATTCATTGTTTTTATTGCATTAATTAACTTAATTAATTTGATTATGCAATGAATGGCAGCCAGTTGTAAAGAAGCAAAAGTAAAGGAAAAATGTAGTTATAACTTTATACTAATGAATTAATTTTTAATGAGTATGTGGGAGTTTCTCCACTCTTACTGCTATCACTCATAGATACATCAAAAGAATACACATGCTTTTATATTCAAATGAGATAAAAAATAAAAAAAAACTACTTTGTTGCAAATGATAGCTGGGGCTCATTTATTGTTATGAATTTCAAAAATCTGAAAGACTCAAGACAAATATATACTCATAAACATAACTTGTTTATGATAATGCCAGATAACACTGTTCATGATAATAAAGAGGTATGAGATCGAGCAGAAATTTCAGCACCAAAACCATGTCAGTCCCTCAAAGTAAGACTTGTCAGAAATAATTTGCAGTGCTCCGAATTAATGCACTTAAGATTGCAGTTCGGTGTCAATTATCTAGAATTAAGGAGCACATTTAGATGAACTATACTAATCTGCAAGAGGTAAGTGAGCACTCTTGGGACCTACTATGTGCACGCCACCCCTTCTGCCCACCCACATCTCACACTAATAGACTGGTCAATATATAACCATATCCTTTATGAGATCTATAGGACATCATGTGTAACAGAGCACGATTATGCTCTTAAACAGTGTAACCTCCCTGAGAATTTGAAGTAAATTTAAGCTTAAGCTTAATAGGATTATGGCAAAGATAATAGTTTCAGATATGTTCAACTGTCTGATAACTTTATCAGTCTAAAATTCCTAATGAGCAATATAAATGAACAGAGATGAGGAAATTGTTGACATGCAGTCACACTGAAAAGAAAAATCACAAATGTGATCTCTCTATGTCTCAATCTCTTTAATGTGTTTTTTTTGTTTAATGTTAAGTAAATAAGGTTTTTTTCTGAATTTTGTTGATTAGTATACTTTTTTTTTTTATTGGATTGTGTATGAGGACTAATATTGAGTCTATTTTTATTTTTAAGGAATTTTAGTTCAAGCATCTGAGACAAAGTTAATACCAAAGTAAAACTAAGAACTTTATGGAGAAGAAATGTTCGAGTTAATAATGATTTGTCTGGTTTTGATTTCTGGCTTTGTTATTGTTGCAAATCTGAGCAGAGCAGATTCAGACATTGTTGAGATCTCTTCTAAAATTATTACTGAAGTACAAAATAATTGGTAAAGCAGATAGTGTCCATTTGTCTTCATTAAATCATTTGAAAAATATTCTAAAACAATCATGTCTAGGAGAAACATTTGAGACATTAAAGATCGCCATTTTTATTTTTATTTTTTCAATGCCATGCATCAGTACAGCTAAACAATACAAGAGGTTACTCATGGACCTCCTGAAAAAAACACAGTATCTAACTAATCTTCTCCAACAAGGACAGCAACACCGACGCGACAGCTATTTTAGCATTCAGTTGTGTAATGTAGCTTGGCCTATATATCAAAACAATGCATGTAGTACACAGCTTAACTATGATAGAATCCGGCCAGCAATGAAACTCAATTTCAAGATCAGACAAAGCATCATTAAGCACTCATTTCCAAATATAGAGCTGATATGAAGACTGGCACATGGGAAGTGATACTAATAAGAGAGACACATTTAATAAGAACAGTTACAAGGAGAAATAGTGAGGGAGATGGTTTGCACTATTAGCAGCCAACTGCATGAGTTTGATATTTTAAGTTTAGAAAGTAATATATATACACACTGCTATAACTGCTCATCGTTTCCTTAGAATGTGGAATGATATCCATGGCAACAGCAATCCTCAAGTTTGTTGTCAGGTTATTCAGCTGTTATTTGACTTAATTTTCTACATTGGGAATAGACTGGATGGTACTTTAGATGTTAAAAAGTAATCTTTCCAACTGCTGGTGTAGCAGTACTTAGACTGAACACTAAATAACACTGAACAAAATTAATATGCTCAATGACAATCAATGACAAGAAAATTAGCATTATAGAAATGGAGCTAAGGTTTGCCATTGCCAATGAGGAATTGAAAGATGACTGTTAGCTTTGATAGTTAGTTTTTAAAATTCTGAAAGTATCATACAGAGATCAGTTATTTTAAAGATTTTAAGATTTTAAGATTTTAAGAATGAGAACAGTTACTACCACAAAACAATACAGGATTTATCAAATTGATTGCTAATACATGCTGATGTTTGTGATGTTGCTTCCAACAAAAATTATGTCACTTCCTGCAGGATGATGCCATTAAGCAACAAGCTTTTGTTAGAGTAATATTACAGAAGAATAGGGATGAAAGATAAAGCAATAAGGACGTAAGAAAAATATATATCAAAAATTACAATGAAATTATACATTTCATCATATTATTTTTTAAATAATTTTTATATAATTTAATATCATTTTTAACCTGAAATTATATTAAACCTAATTCCCAAGAAACATGCTATACATTTACATTATTATACATTATTATACATTCTATAATAATTTCATTTAGCAAATATTGAAAATAAAGTAATAATTTCACCCATTTTAGGTAGACAACTATATATATATATATATATATATATATATATATATATATATATATATATTATATATATATATATATATATATATATATCAATTATTCATGTCGTTGTGTGCAAGTCTAATCATAATGTGTGCAAACACACAAAGAGACATCACAGAGAAAGCGTCTTTTGCAATATGCAATCAAATCAAATCTGATGTGGATTTGACTTCAGAATTTCTGTATTTGTTACATTATTACTTTTTGTGATCCATATGTCTCCTTGACTTGGATTCAAATCCAACATGACACAGCGTTAAATAAGCCTTCTGACCCTATTCCTGAACCCTTTGGAAAGTAAATCAATCTGGGTGGGATTCAATTCGAAAACAATATTCTGATTCTATGACCTTAAATATTACACAGTTTACCCTGCCAGAGATGTCACTATAAGGTATTTGATATGCACAGTAAATTTTACATTTAAACCCATCCTTCAGTGATATTACCAACTGCTTTTACAGCAATAATAATAATAATAATAATAATAATAATAATAATAAAAAGTTATGAATTACAGAGGATGTTATTTTATTTTTTTTCATTATGTGCTTACTGACAAGTTTTTGGAGTATGGGCACCACCAGCACAGCAGGAGAAGATAGTAGATAGAAAATGTAGTATATAGTACTGCCAAAGAAGAAAGGTAAATTCTATAATGAAAAAAAAAAAAAAAAAAAATAGAAACCACCAAAGAAATTGTAATGATTTCCACTACAAATACAATTACAAACATTACAAAAAAAAAACTATTAACCATTAAAACAAAAAAAATATTTTTTTGTTGTGTGTTTTGGGACATATTCCATGTTTCTATTGTTTTTTTTTGTTTGTTTTTTTTTTTTTTTTTCTGCAGGGCATTTTCATACAAACACTGCTGTTGTGTAAATAAGCAGCCAAAACGCATAAAAAAATATAGAGTTTTAGTTGAAAATGGGGTTGTGTAAACACCCATTCAGTGTCCTAATGTTTGTCCTCATAGAAAATACTTGTATATTCACTGAATAATTATGTAGTAGTATGATAGTGGTTTCACAAGATGCTTTCACCAAATGCTAAAATTCAAAACACCACTTTCTCTACACTCAAATGGCTTTTTTGCTTTATTACACAGAAGCTACTCACGGAAAAGGAGAAAGCTTAAAAAAAATAAAAAATAACTTTTTTTTTTTTTTAAATGGCAATTTTAAGGTAGAAAAAATGGCATTAAGCCTTTGACATTACAAAGGGACCTTTCATGGTGAAACAATGTTGTTTGTTGAGCTTTCGACAGATTGCACTCAGACACTCTTCCCTTCTGGAGTCAAATTAGGTACTACAGTATATTATTGATTTTGGTTGTGGCAAGCTGGTGTAGAAGACATTTTTTTCTTTTCATTTAAGTTTTTTTTTTTTTTTTTTTTTTTTAATTTGTGTGAAAAGCTTTGTGTCACACTGAGAAAACTCAGAGTGTGCTAATGAAACAACAAATCAAAGAGGTTGCTCAGTAGGTGACCATTAACATTGTACAGATCTCAGATATTTGACACCAGATGAGGCTGGTGGGAAAACAAAGGTAGAGGAAGGAGTTTTCTCATCCTGAGTAGAAACACTGTGCATTCATCTGACGATTCTGATTTCTGAGATATTCTCTATGGATGTCAATTGGAAAATGTCATCTAAAAAAAACTTCCATAAATTAGATGAAATTATCAACCAATCAGTGACAAGAGTCAAATACTGCACCACTACTATACTGTAGGTCTGTTCTGCAACCTATCAAGCTACCTTGCTGTCTACTGCCTATATAGGTAGCAAAATTCTAACTAAGATTGAACCTAATAATAGATTCAAAGGCTCTGCATACATCCTGTACACTATATTGTTATTAGATTTATAATTTATGTATATACATTTAAAATTTTTAGATGAGATTTTGATTAGTTTTCCCACGATAATAACGATAAAGTCTAGTTGATGACACATTTCTGTGTGCGACTGTGTGGAGTGATGTGAAGGAATGCGGACGTGAAATTGAGCAGCTCCTTCTACAATCTGGAACAGGTTTGGATAACGCTGTACAGTGCGACAAAAATCGGTCTGAGCCTTGAGTAAATGTACCACAGTAGCACGTGTGCAATACAGTTTTACATGTGTATGAGTCGTTTACAAACCTGTTGTCCAACAAAGATATTATTTATTGACATGCTTTTTTACAGGGCTCCAAACTGCGACTAAAACAGTCGCATTTGCGACCATAAATATTAATTTTCGAGTGATGTTTTGCTGAGGTCGCCACTGGCGACTACCCGCCGAAAGCTCCTCAGGATTTAACCGCTAAAAAAGTTTTCTCAGGCGGATGATTTGCTTCATTCTAGCAGCGCCCCGTCTGTGATAAAACGAACTCGGGCCGAAGGTTAATACACACAACTACAGCGAGTGTGGACCTGCCGCGTGTACAACAGCTTTCAGCCGAGATCGGCCCATAGAGGAAAAAGCCGTCTGTCAGCCAGAAGTGTTTTGTAGAGTCGGCGCGGCTCTGGCCCATTATCTTCTCACCGATGCTGAGATTGAACCGACAGAGCCGCATTTCAGCCAGAATCAGCCCAAGTGTTATTGCTATCTGGGTATATATTTACATCTTATAACTTAAAAATTTGAATGTAATGCCTTTTTTCCTAATTGTTTTGCGATCAAATCTTTTGTTATGTTCACGTATTAAACTGAGACGATGCGCATTAAAGTTTTAGTGGAAAAAGAGAGTTTCAGACAGTCGTCATCTCTGCCGCACATCAGTGCTGACGCACACAGTCTGATAAACGCAGCTCCGCTGTGCAGCACGAGAGAGAGAAATGACGGAGACGTAAGAAGCGAAAGTGCAGAAAATACAGCGTCTATTTCGTGCACAACTTGAACAAACTAGAACAGGTAAAGCTGTCAGCTGTGTGGATATTGGCAATATCGTTAACAATTCTCGTTTATAATAATTACTAATATGGCTTCTTCTAAACAAGATCTTGGTCTGTGTTCTTTTAATGCGTGAACTTCATTATTTGAAGTGCAATTGCCGTCCAGTAATCGCAAAAAGCTCTGTGCTTTGTAACTTTTTAATAAAATGTACCAGCTTTAAAATTATTCCGAATTCATAACGAAATTCAAACAATACAGTTTTGGCGCTCTTTAATGGGGCAGGCGCGGTCCCTTTAGCGCCTCAGTTCAAGGGCAAGTGAACCCATTTAATCTTTCTCTTTACTAATATAGTACATAGTGAACATGAATTAACATCAAAAGGTAGGCTATTTTATAAGACATCCTACAGTACAACATACTGAAATGTCTCATGTAGGAGGAGCCCAAGCTACACTCAGTGGCCAAGTGATGCTTATGCTCCATGATACTGGTACAGATTCTGTGTAATGAACAATTCTTTGTGACTGTAGATTTCAAGCTGGAAAAGACATTTAGTTCCCACTTTAAGTGAACCTTAGTTCCCAGGTCATCTACAAGATGGATTAAAATGCTGATAAAGTCAAGAAAAGATGAGACAAACACATGACAGTATGATTGAAATGTTAAAATGTAAATAAATAAATAATAATAATCGTAAAATAAACAAAACACGTTTATTCTGTGGCACCTAAAAAAATTATTTGGCTCCTAAGTTTTTTTCTTATAGGAGCCAATGGCTCCTTTCTCGATTTTTTTTTTTTTTTGGAGCCCTGATATTAACTTCATAACAGGTTTCAAATAACTTATTTTTGAGATCAGATGTGGTTTCGTATCACAGAATAAGGCAGAAATCATACTATTTTATAGCATTATATACAGTGATAAAGGCTATGTCGATTACCATTGCGTTATAAATATACTTTATTCTTATGAAAATACCCAAGATTGCTTGAAGAACACAGACCATATATTTTGTGCAATTGCATGTTTATTGTCTTCAGGTTTCCTCAGTCAAGATTTCTCTATCTGCGTTTTTATTCAGCTACAGCGATCACTGGATACCTCTGTCCATATTAGTGATTTCCTGGAGCATTACTTCTACTGTGCATATGTGGGGTTTCTGCGCGAGGGCATCCTCCGGCTTCCAGTATGAAATAAATAGTCGTGTGTACTGCTCACAACACCCTATTTTGGGTAAAACTAGGAAAGATAATACTTTTCTCTAAAAAAACAGGATTCCCTAAATTATCGTCATTGATATCGTTATCGCAGTAAATATCAGAAATTATCGTGATACATTTTTAAGCCCATATCGCCCATCCCTACTGTACACACACACACACAAGGTAAATTTAAACTATTCACAAATACTGAGAAAGCCCATTTTTCTTTTTTCATTCTTTTAGTCTTTTTTCACAGTTCCTCCTTTTTTTCCTGGGAATGTTATAAAAATGTCTTAAAATTTATGCAGAAAGAAAGTCTTAATAATTCTGTCCACATAAACATGCTCTTATGATCATTTAGAATTCTGTTTATTTGTAGGCAGATCACTAGGTTTTGGGACAGGGCTAATGTCTTGTTATTTTACTGTGATCTCTCAAAATCTGGCTTTGACAGAGTAACATGGTGACCATAAAGGGCAATTTATCACAACTTTGATGAAGACGGAGAAAGTTCATCAGTACCTTTGCATTTCTCATTCTAAGCCTTTGGCAACGTTTCCACACGTATATCAGTGGATTATTGCGAGAAGAATTCCACTCCTTTTCTCAGGTATAATGACAGGGCAAGAAATCTCCTTACATCTTCCACATGGCAAAACCCATTACTCCAAGATAAAGCACCCGCTCTTGGCAAAACTACATGTTATGCTAAGTCATGGTAGACTGTGTGGGTAGGAAAAAAAATAAAATAAACCAGAAAGACACACTAGAACTTCATGAACACCCACTCTCAGTTCTTATTTGCATTGAGCGATTGTTTACCTGTCGCTTTGTGGGCTGTAATGGGTACTCTCAATAACATGTATCAAGTCTACCCCATAGCTTTCATGGCAGGATCTTGCTGATAGATCTAAAATCAGGCATACTTTGAATTACTACTGTACACAATACCAGGATTTCTCTACTGAATTAATAATCTGGAACAACAAAGCACTGGGTGTGTTTAAAAGCATACTTTATATGTAAAACACATTTTAAGGGTATAGATGTAAATATAGCCTACCAACCAATAGCAAATGTTGACATTTTGCATTTTTATCCCACAGTTCAAAATGTATATATAAATAAACTGACAAGATTTCAGTAAAGGCATTTAAATGTACAGCAAAATCTTTGATCAAGCAAATAATCGATCAGATTTTCTTTTCAACCATTTATGATCTTTCCCGAAAAAAGTTACATTACATAACCTTCCACAAGCATTAGAAAGCAACTAACAATGTTGTATTTTAAGAACAGCTAAGCTGTTTTCAAATTAGCATACATTCTTCCAGTATTCATTTTTCTAACAAATAGCAGTGTAGCATATTAGTTCAATGCTCTTATTCACTGCTTTTTTTTTTGTTCTAGAGTCTATTCTTTTGTAGTTATGTTTATTCTACCTTAATTGAGCTGTGACCCTTATTCAGATCATTCATGTTTATTTATTACTAACCCTTCACTGGTGTTCATTTCAGGTGTAGTTCGCACAGGGTGAAGAGGATTAATAATATGAATAGTTTCAGACCTTGGCTTTCTTTTCCATCTTTCAAACCCTTTTCTTTCGGTTTTGTTTATTTGTTCAATTTATCAAAATAGTCTGATTGATGCCTCAAAGATTTGATGTGTGTAACGCCGCACCAGCAGAGGGAGCCCTCACCTGAGTACTGACTGTTCACTGCTCCCTCTGCTTCTACAGTCATTTCCTGTTTGACACTACTTAACACGAGTCAGCGTGTTTACTCATTGCGAAATATTGTCAGTTAACCTGCCTTACCAAGTGTTTCTCATTGTTATTCTGCCTGCCTGTTTGTGTATGATTCTGCCTGTCTTCACGTTCTTGATTCTTGGATTGCCCCATTGGATTTGTAGCCTGATTGGACTGATGTTTGTTTGACCCATTCGCCTGCCTACTCGTCTCTGCCTTGTGGATTTCCCTTGTGTATGCTGAAAGATCGGACTGCCATTACGGTATTGACTCTCTGCCTGGTTTAATGATTCTGTCTCTAAGATCTTTCCCTAATAAACTTCTGCAAATGGATTCTAATACCGCCTCAGCCTCCTCGTTACAGAATACTTCGCTGCAACTGAATCCAGCGGAAGTTACAAACCTGCAAGCAGCGTTCGCTTATCAAAGTGAAGTACTTAATGGGTACCAAGATCAATTGACCAAACTTCCGGCGGTCAACGAGCACTTGACAAACTACATCCAGTCTCTCCCATCAACCATGCCTAAGGCGGTGAGTTTCGCTCTACCTGATAAATTTGATGGTTCTGCTGATTGATGTAGAGGCTTTGTTCGACAAGTAAAAATCTACTTTGACAACCAAGAAGACAAATTTAATACTGACGATAAGAAGTGTGTCGTCATGATTTCATTGTTATATGGCAAGGCGACTGACTGGGCTGCGGCTGTTTGGAATTCTGATATGCAATTCAGAAGATCGTTCGATTACTTCATCCAACAATTGCAAGAAGTGATTGAATATCCCGCAGGGGGCAAGGATACATCAACCCAGCTTCTGCAATTATCACAAGGCACCAGTACAGCCGCTGAGTTTGCCATTTTGTTTAGAACGCTTGCTGCTCAAAGTGGATGGAATGATGTCTCTCTTAACCCTCTGGAGTCTAAGGGTATTTTTGGGGCCTGGAGAAGTTTTGTCATGCCCTGACATTTGTGCTTTTTTCAGTTTCTTATAAAATATCTAAATGGCTAAAGTCTAATCTCACTGTAATCAGCACAAACTGGGCTATAATAATATGTGAGCAGCATGTATGTACATGATTGTGTTTCTGAGAAAAAAAAAGTTATGCGTGGTTAGTGAAAAACTAAAAATGTTAAATCACTTGAATAAGGCAATAAAACACATACAGCACATTGGTTCCCAGGACTTTTGAGAACTGGAGCTTGTAGCCTAGAATTTTTTTTTCTAAATGATGTGAAAATCATCTTGTTTACCCACTTACAGATAAAAAATATATTGATTTAAATTTTCTAAGACACTTTTTGTTGGTAAAAGTCATATGCGAGTAGGCGTCAACTATCATGAATTCGCACCTGATAAGACAAAGGCCTGCATAATGAGCTGCATAATGAGCCATTCAGTCAGCTGTGTCACTGAGAGGGATGAGTTACAAGAAAGAGGGTGAGGACAAAATAAATGTATATAATTTTATGTTTGTAGTTTATTTAGAATATATTTAATTTTCCCACAACATAATTTAATATTCACTTGTGAGTGCAGTTAAACAGTTTATTAAGAACAATCAAAGCTGACTTTCAAACTGATTTTTTTGCATCATTACTCCAGTCACACAATCCTTCAGAAATCCTTTTAACAATCTTATTTTCTACAAAAAAACATTTGTTATTATTATTATTATTATTATTATTATTATTAATGTTGAAAAGAGCTGAGGATATTTTTTTCAGGTTTTTTAGGGGGGATAAATTGAAAGAACAGCATTGTTTGTTACATTTGTTACATTTATTGGTACATTTATATTATTTACATCAAGCTTTTGAATTATATAGTAGTGTATATTGTTATTGAAACTTCATAATATTTCACTTGATTATACATTTAGTCAGGAATTATAGTTTGGAAAAAGTCTTTGGAAAAAGTCTAGCTAGTAAAATGTTTACACGTTATGTGAAAACTAGTACAAGTATATAAATAAATAAAAAGAGACTTACTCATGTTTATGATCTCTGCTGAATAAAGTGCTTCATTCTTTTTTTTCTGAGGAAATCCAAAACTCAAATCCTCAACCACATCACATCTTTTTGGGGTGAATTATGTCTTATTCCTCTCATCGCGAAGCAAACAGTAAAATAAAAAAAAACTTGAAGAACAGTCTCGCTGTGTTGTCTTCTGTTGTGTGGGCGTATTCAAGCCGCGTGCTTCAGTGAAACATTAGCATCTCAAAATTCAGTGCGGGGGCGTGGTTGCATTAGAAGATAATGAAGGGAGACGTGAAAAACGGACATTGTGTTGTTTTCATATGGATTACTTTATCGCAGAATATTTGTTTTTCGGCAGCACTTGTTTAGTTTAAAAGTAGACATGTCAGGCTTTCAATAGATATCTCTCTCATGTCTCTGTGTTGAGTATTCACTGAGTTACAGTTCATTTTAATGACACGTTTGTAAATGAAGATAAGCGCAGACAAAGGCTGCAGACAGCACTCCTTGTTTGTTATCTTTATTTTATAAGTGCACAAAGTTTTGTTGTTATTATGTCTGTATACAAAAAAAAGTAGACCCTTTACAGATTCGATTGATGTATTGCTCTTATCTGTACGATCAAAACTGAAAGTGTAATTTAAGTTCTTTTCGGGGTTATCAGGAGAAAATACCCCAAAACGTGTATACGCGTTAATCGACTCCAGAGGGTTAAAGCTGTGTTTCAGAGAATCCTCAACGCTGATCTACAGGCAGAACTGGTGTGTAAAGGGGAGAGCTTATCATTCTCTGACTTTGTAACACTCACCATTAAGATCGATAATCTGATGAGACAAGCCCCACGAAGAAGCATTACTAGAGAGATTCCACCTATTTCCCCAAATGTTAATCAATTCATAACAACATCTACCGCCAAGCTGAGTGATGAATCCAGGCAAGGAGGATTTTCCAAACTCTCTGAGAATGAAAGAGCCAGGAGATGTCAACTAAGTTTGTGACTTTACTACGGTGAAGCAGGCCATCACTGTCAGGCCCAAAACCCCACTATGGTAAATATGGAACACTTCTCTCTGCCAAGTAACCAGTCTTTCAAGCTCCCTCTCACCCTGAAAACTGAAGAAATGTCTGTTTCATTAGCAGCAATGATTGACTCTGCAGCTGCATTAAACCACATTCACAAGGACCTCATCAAGAAATATCATATACCTATTCAGCCCTGCAAGCCACACACCCATCAAGATTAAAGCCATCAACGATACTTCCATTGGGGATGGAATATTTCATCAGACCAAGTCATTAACCCTTCAAGTTGGTTTATTTCACCAGGAATCCATATCTCTCTATGTCATCAACTCTCCCAAGCATAAAGTCATTCTAGTATTTCCATGGCTGTCTGTTCATGACCCCGTCATTTCCTGGCATCAGGTTGAGTTGACCAAGTGGTCTGCTTTCTGTGAGAGTGACTGTCTTTCCCCAGTTGCCCAACAATGTTATATGACTAGCATAGAAAGTCCCACAAGTACCAAGGCAGTTAATATTCCCCCATGTTATGACGACTTGGCAGAAGTCTTTAGTAAAACCAAGGCTACACAATTACCACCTCACCGCCCCTGGGACTGTACTATTGATTTACTCCCCAATGCTATGCCTCCCAAAAGTAAAATTTACCCATTATCCAGAACTGAGACCCAAGCCATGGAGGAATATATTGAGGAAGCCTTAAGTTCTGGATTAATTCGGCCCTCTACGTCACCAGCTGCAGCAGGGTTCTTTGTAGAAAAAAAGGATGGAGGACTGAGGCCATGTATTGATTATAGAGGACTGAATAATGTCACCGTCAAATTCCGACACCGCCTGCCACTGGTTCTTTCAGCCCTAGAACAGGTCCGTGAGGCTACAATATACACCAAACTTGATCTACGGAGTGCATATAACCTGATCCGAATTAAAGAGAGCGACGAATGGAAAACTGCCTTCCTCACCACTAGGGGGCACTACAAATATCAGGTCATGCCGTATGGACTTGCCAACGCTCCAGCAGTCTTCCAATCATTCATCAACGAGATTTTCCGAGACCTCCTAAACCAGTACGTAATAGCCTACATTGACATCTTGATCTACTCGAAGTCTGAAGAGGAACATATTAACCATGTCAAGACCATTCTCACTCGACTACTAAATAATCAATTGTATGTTAAAGCAGAGAAGTGTGAGTTTCATGTCAGACAGATGTAATTTCTTGGTTATCATATTAGTCATCAAGGTGTCAAGATGGACGAAGCCAAGGTCAAGGCAGTAACAGAATGGCCACAGCCATCAACTATCAAAGAGCTACAAAGATTTCTGGGGTTTGCTAATTTCTACAGGCAATTCATTAGAAATTACAGTATGGTTGCTACACCCTTGACATCTCTTTTAAATGGCAAACAATCCAAACTTAAGTGGAATGAGGAGGCCACCAAAGCATTCAATACTCTGAAGGCCAGGTTTACCACCGCCCCCATCCTCAAACATCCGGACCCCGATCTTCTGTTCATAGTGGAGGTGGATGCTTCTGACTCTGGAATTGGGGCCGTGCTCTCACAACGCCATGGCCAACCTGGTAAACTGTATCCCTGTGCATTCTTCTCGAGAACATTAACAGCAGCAGAGAGAAACTATGATGTTGGAAATAAAGAACTCCTGTCCATGAAAGCAGCCATAGAACAATGGAGACACTGGCTCGAGGGAGCAGTCCATCCCTTCCAGGTGATTACTGACCACAAGAACCTGGAATATATCAAAAGTGCTAAAAGACTCAACCCACGCCAAGCTCGCTGGTCCCTCTTCTTCACCCGATTCCAGTTCACTGTGACCTATCGTCCGGGCAGCAAGAACAGTAAGGCAGATGCTCTCTCCAGATAGTATGACCTTCCCCTCGACAGCCATACTCCAGAAAGCATACTCCCATCATCTGTAGTCATTGCCGCAATTACCTGGGATATCATGGAAGAAATACAGCGCAAACAGCTTCAAGAACCAGGCTCTGCCAACTGCCCGCCCAATAAACACTACGTTCCACAAAGTCTATGTCACCGGGTAATGCAATGGCCATCCTGGAATCTCCCTCACACTGCACCTACTACGAAACTCATTCTGGTGGCCCTCAATGTCTAACGATATCACTGCCTATGTTAAAGCCTGTCAAGTCTGTGCCCAATCTAAGACCCCCAAGGAATTACCCTCAGGACTCCTCCAACCACTGCCCATTCAACAACGTCCCTGGTCCCATCTCACCTTTGTCCAATGGTTTCACTACCAACCTAGTTATCATAGACCGATTCTCTAAGTCATGTTGTTTGGTCCCTTTAAAAGGACTTCCCACAGCCATGGAAACCACACAGGCAATGTTTCATGTCTTCAGGAATTACACCATCCCGGAGGATATTGTCAGTGACAGAGGCACCCGGTTCACATCCCAAGTTTGGAGGGCATTCTGTAAGCACCTTGACATTAACGCCAGTCTAACGTCTGGTTACCACCCACAAGCAAACGGACAAGTTGAACGGTTAAACCAAGAACTGGGCCGATATCTCCGATCCTACTGCAGCCGAGAACCGCATTGATGGTCGGAATTCCTCCCATGGGCAGAATATGCGCAAAACTCACTGACTCACTCATCAACAGGTCTGACTCCCTTCCAGTGCGTCCTTGGCTACCAACCCCCAATGTTCCCATGGTCTGGTGAACCCTCTTCGGTCCCTGCTGTGGACAACTAGATTCGGCGTACTGAGAGGGTGTGGTATAGTACACACGTACACCTTCAACGAGCTGTGCGAGTACAGGAACTCCAGGCCAACAAGCAACGTCGGCCACACCCTCCTTAACAACCAGGACAGCGGGTCTGGCTCTCCATGAGGGACCTCAAGTTGCGGCTACCAAGCAAGAAGCTCAGTCCAAGGTATGTTAATCCTTTCAAGATTCTCAGACGAATTAATGAGGTCACATACCAGTTAGAGCTTCCTGCTAATTATCGTATCTCTCCATCCTTTCATGTTTCGCTACTCAAACAGGTGCTGACCCCAATCCTTGAGACTCAGGAACTGCTACCACTGCTGGACGTCGATGGAGCACCAGCTTACAAGCTCAATGAGCTACTGGACTCTAGAAGGAGAGGGGGTCAGCTCCAATACTTGGTGGACTGGGAGGGCTATGGACCTGAGGAGAGGTCATGGGTAGCCGCCAGCAACATTCTGGATCCCTCTCTCACGGAGGACTTTCAGACCTGATCAACCAGCGCCACAACCACAGGGACGTCCGCGCCGAGTGCCAGGAGGCACTCATGGGGGGATTCTGTAACGCCGCACCAGCAGAGGGAGCCCTCACCTGAGTACTGACTGTTCACTGCTCCCTCTGCTTCTACAGTCATTTCCTGTTTGACACTATTTAACACAAGTCAGCGTGTTTACTCATTGCGAAGTATTGCCAGTTAACCTGCCTTACCAAGCGTTTCTCATTGTTATTCTGCCTGCCTGTTTGTGTATGATTCTGCCTGTCTTCACGTTCTTGATTCTTGGATTGCCCCATTGGATTTGTAGCCTGATTGGACTGATGTTTCTGTTTGACCCATTTGCCTGCCTATTCGTCTCTGCCTTGTGGATTCCCTTTGTGTATGCTGAAAGATCGGACTGCCATTACGGTATTGACTCTCTGCCTGGTTTAACGATTCTGTCTCTAAGATCTTTCCCTAATAAACTTCTGCAAATGGATTCTAATACCGCCTCAGCCTCCTCGTTACAATGTATTAACATACGGTGCCAAAAAGTCTTCAAGTTGTAAAAAGAAGTACCTTCTTATCCAATTCATATTAAGGTGAAAAAATTTTTTAAAAGAATAAAGATCTGCTGGCATGCCAACGTCTCCCATTTCCAGTCAGCCAATCACCAGAGCTGCAAAGGCCATATCATTAATCTGTCTAGAGCTGCATGTATATGATGTCACTACAATGGCTGATGACATGCCCAGTCCCAACCACTTCACATCCCATGCCATTACCAGGACAACACATTACCAGGTCTATATAGTCTCCTTGTTATGAATTTGCTATGTAGTCTGATCTGTGGCAGAGTCTCTTTTAAATAGTGGTGAGAAACCTTTTTCATATTCTTTTTTGTTTAGACATCATCTGTTTTTAGAAATTAAAGTCTGAGAATTTTGGTACAAGTATTTTTGACAAGATTACTTCTGACATTTTACAAGTATGATTCATGACTCATTTTCATCTCCTTATATATATTTACCTTTGATAGCCACCCAAAGGCATACATTTATTACTCTACCATTCAGACATTAAGAGCTTCCTTATTGGCAACAGAATGCATTAAAAACTTCAGCTTATGAGGTGACCACCTGGTTATTTCTCTGTTGCAGGAAGGCTGATGTGATTTTGCAGGAGAAGTTTCCTTGCCACTACTGCCTTTGGCTTGTTTTGTTGGGGACACTTCATATTCAGCAATACTATTTAATCAATTGTAAAGACACTATTGAATGAGACCTGAACTGAGCTGGATGATGACATCACTCTTTTCTACAGGGCTGCTTTACAGCTGAACTGAACTAATAAAAAAAAGTGTTACTATTTTATTTGCATTGTTGACACTAAGGATATATCAACTAGTGCAGACACTGATAGATAAGCACTGATAAAAAAAAGTGTTACTATTTTATTTGCATTGTTGACACTAAGGATATATCAACTAGTGCCGCCAGTGGACAATACCGGACCCTTCCCTTCAGGATGCACGGGGTTCCTGCCACATTCCAGCGCATGATGGACATCTTGCTGTGGCCCCACCAGTCCTACGCCGCAGCATACCTGGATGACATGGTAATCCACTTCGAGCGTTGGGAAGACCACCATGACCATCTGTGGAGGGTGCTGATGGAACTACACAGGGCTGGGCTCACCCCCAACCCTCGCAAATGTCACCTGGGTCTGTCTGAGGCAAAGTACCTGGGCTTCCAGCTCGGACGGGGCCTCATCAAGCCCCAGGGGAAAAAAGTTGATGCAGTCCGGTCCTCCCCGAAACCCAGCACGAAGTTCCAGATATGAGCCTTCTTGGGGTTGGTGGGGTACTATCACGGTTTCATCCCTAACTTCTCCTCCTTAGCCGCCCCCCACCCCGACAGACCTGACCAGGAAGGGGCAGCCAGAGAAGGTGTCCTGGACACCCGAAGCAGAGGAGGCCTTCCAGAATGTGAAGACAGCACTCACCTCGGAGCTGGTTCGACAAGCCCCTGACTTCAGCTGTCCCTTCCTGCTGCAAACGGATGCCTCCGAAACAGGACTTGGAGCAGTCCTCTCCCAGGTTCAGGAAGGTGAGGAGCATCCGGTCCTTTATATCAGCAGGAAGCTGATCCAGGCCGAGAAGAATCACGCCACCGTGGAGAAGGAAGATCTGGCCATCAAGTGGGTAGTCCTGGAGCTGCGCTACTACATCCTGGGCCGTAAATTCACTCTCGTTACGAACCACGCACCCCTCCAGTGGATTGGCCGGGCCGAAGACACAAACGACAGGGTGATGCAGTGGTTCCTTGTGCTCCAGGACTTCCACTTCCTAGTGCAGCATTGGGCTGGAGTGGCCAACTCCAACACCGACGGCCTCTCCCGGATTTGGTCAGCTTTTACAGGTCTGTCGGGGGTCACTCCCCACCCACCCCTTGTGTCTCCCCTACTAACACCATATTATTCAGCCAGGCCCAGGACATCGCTTGGGGTTGGGGAGTGTGACGAGCATCCCGAGTCCACATCAGCGTTGCCCTGGAAACTCACGAGGAGCACCTGCTCACAAGCATCAAGGGTTGATCGGCCGCACCTGGGGCTCGTCAATCCGCCGGCACATAAGCAGCGTGCTCACCGACGAATAGAGGAGAGCCTCTCCATGAGACAGCAGCAGACTAATACTCTCTCTACTCCATTCCAGAAAGCAGTGGGTGACCAACCAGCACCGCCACGAGCACGGCTGGTTGGATGTACTGCCAAATTCTCTGAAACGCCTTTGGAGATGGCTTATGGTAGATAAATGAACATTCAATTCAAGGGCAACAGCTCTGGAGGACATTCCTGCAGTCAGCATGCCAATTGCACGCTCCCTCGAAACTTGCAACATTGTGCTGTGATAAAACTGCACATTTTAGAGTGGCCTTTTATTGTGGCCAGCCTAAGGCAGACCTGTGCAATAATTATGCTGTCTAATCAGCATCTTGATATGCCACACCTGTGAGGTGGATGGATTATCTTGGTAGAAGATAGTAGGAAAAGTGCTCACTAACACAGATTTAGATTTGTGAACAATATTTGAGAGAAATAGGCCTTTTGTGTACATAGAAAAAGTCTTAGATCTTTGAGTTCAGCTCATGGAAAATGGGGGCAAAAACAAAAGTGTTGCATTTGTAATTTTGTTCAGTGTATATATTGTGGCAGGGTGTGATTTTTGCTGTTGTACGAGTTCGCATACAATTTTCTTCAATCATGAGGAAATCGTGTATGGTTGCGGCTCGTATCATGTGCGAGGAATTAAGAGCTGAGCCCGACCTCCCGATCATTTTTAAACATGTCTTAAAAGTTTGTGAGCTATCGGTTTGAATTCGTGACGTGTGCAGTTGAACGAGCCGATTTGTTGATCTATCTGAAGTTGACCAATCACGAACTAGGAAAACCACAGAATAAGAAAGACGAAGACGGCAGTTCCACAGCGAATGTGGACTATTGACCAAGAGGATAAACTCGTTGAACTCTGGCAGGAACAGCGAGCGCTGTATGATGTTTCTAGCAGCATGTACCATGCTTTTTAATTCTCTCTCTCTCTCTCACTCACTCACTCACTCACTCACACACACAAATATGTAGTTTAGACGTAACGGTTTTCTATACTGTACAAACTGTATATTCTATCCCCATACACTACCTCTATCCATCACGGAAAAATGCATGTTTAAAATTTCAATTAAACACAGTGTAGTAATTTTTTTAAGCCATTTGGTTTACGAGGGCACAGGAAGTGACCTCATAAACCATGTTTACGTTGTAATACCCATTTCATTATAGACATCTGTGTCCCCATAAACCATATACAAGAACACACACACACACACTAGGGTGACCAGACGTCCCGGTTTCCTGTTGCTGAAAAAGAACCTGTATGTGTAGGAAACAGTCACGGCTTGTATCAATATTTTAGATGCAGTTATGAGAGAGGGAGAGCAGTTATATTAGGTGCGTTCGACTTGCACAGAATGATCACTGTATGACATCAAAGTACCGCGAGAGTGATTCAAATGCATTGGATCCGTGTGCTCTCTTATCGCTCTCGCTGTACTTTGATGTAATTTGGTGGTCGTTTTGTGCTTGGCTGCTTCAAGTCGAACGCGCCTATCAACTTTGTGCGATTGCTTCAGAAATTGGCAGGTTGTAAAATCATGTCGTATATCACCTCGTCCACCTCGTGATTTTCAGATAAACTCACTCATGACGTGTGCATGGACATACGATCTTCCGACCATCCAAATTCGCACTGTGTACACCCACCTTTAGTTTAAGGCCCCGGAGGGCGGGTTTATTAAATGACAGGTGACTACATGAATGGTGGTGGTGCCCTTGCTTGCCGAGGCCCTCTTGGCCATGTCCAGGTGACATCTTGATATGCGCCACATGTGTGTGTGGATGGATTATCTCAGCAAAGGAGAAGTGCTCACTAACACAGATTTAGACAGAACATTTGTGAACAATATTTGAGAGAAATAGGCCTTTTGTGTACATAGAAAAAGTCTTAGACCTTTGAGTTCAGCTCATGAAAAATGGGGGCAAAAACAAAAGTGTTGCATTTATAATTTTGTTCAGTATATATATGTTTGTGTGTGTGTGTGTGTTTGTGTGTATATATATTTAATTAGTTTATTTGTCAGGGACAATGTACAAAATACATTAATCTTACGAAAAGATGTTTTGTACCAGAGTTAGCAAATGCTAATTTCCACCTGCTGTCCCGGGCAGGTGAACACAATATTAAAACATTACATTACAATATATATATATATATAGTTGGTATGAATATATATTTATATAAGTAATATATAAGGTGATACATTATTCTAATATGCTTACTATATTTATTTTATTGGCATATTGTAATAGTTATCTTTATAAATTATTAAGTTTTGATGTGTCTCCCAGCACAGTCGCAAGAGCATGGAGGAAATTCCAGGAGCCAGTTACTCTAGGAGAGCTGGGCAGGGCCATAGAAGGTCCTTAACCCATCAGCAGGACTGGTATCTGCTCCTTTGTACAAGGAGGAACAGGATGAGCACTGCCAGAGCACTACAAATAGACCTTCAGCAGGCCACTGGTGTGAATGTCTCTGACCAAACAATCAGAAACAGACTTCATGAGGGTGGCCTGAGGGCCCGATGTCCTCTAGTGGTCCCTGTGTTCACTGCCAGCACTGTGGAGCTTGATTGGCATTTGCCAATGAACACTAGAATTGGCAGGCCCGTCACTGGCACCCTGTGCTTTTCACAGATGAGAGCAGGTTCACCCTCTGTAACATAGTTCAGCATGACTGGTTTGGTGTTGGGCCAGTGATGGTCTGGGGAGGCATATCCATGTAGGGACGCACAGACCTCTACAGGCTAGACAATGGCACCCTGACTGCCATTAGGTATTGGGATGAAATCCTTGGATCCATTGTCAGACCCTACACTGGTGCAGTGGGTCCTGGGTTCCTCCTGGTGCACGACAATGTCCGGCCTTGTGTGGCGAGAGTATGGAGGCAATTCCTGCAGGATGAAGAAATTGATACCACTGAATGGCCCCCACGCTCGCCTGACCTAAATCCAATATAAAACCTCTGGGACATTATTTTTCAGTCCACCCAACACCACCAAGGTTGCACCTCACACTGTCCAGGAGCTCAGTGATGCCCTGGTCCAGAAACCATCCATCATCTCATTAGGAGCATGCCCCGATGTTGTCAGGCATGCATACAAGCATATGGGGGCCATACAAACTACTGAGTACCATTCTGAGTTGCTGCAATGAAATTTCAGCAAAATGGAATAGCCTGCTGCATCGTTTTTTCACTTTGATTTTCGGGGTGTCTTTGCATTCTTAACACATTACAGAGTCCATATCACTATAGATATATAGCATTATATTTTTCCCCATTGATATCTGATGTGTTTTCAAAGTGTTCTATTAATTGTTTTGAGCAGTGTATTTTATTTATTTATTTATTTTGGAATTTGGGGTGATTTTCAGTCATGTTTAGACAGTTATGTGAGAGTGACTGCAAAAATTCTCCTAAATATTCACATTAATATCAATCAACTCCTCTCTGGCATATAATGCTTTTCCAGCATCATTTTAGTGCCTGTAGAATTACCCTGAAGCAGCTCATCAGTTGATGAGATAAGCTCTGACAGATACAGCAAATGGAACATTATGACTTATGTCATAGGTCTACAGCTCACAATTCAAGCCATATCTGTAAGACTGCCACAAGAAGCCACCATTAAAGAGAGAGAGAGAGAGAGAGAGAGAGAGAGCACAATTCAAGCGATAGAAAGAAAGAAAGAAAGAAAGAAAGAAAGAAAGAAAGAAAGAAAGAAAGAAAGAAAGAAAGAAAGAAAGAAAATACAGGCTTTCAAACTGAACCCTGCTCTCAGGGAATTATTATAGCACAAATCTATAAATCTATAATATTTTAAATGGGACTTCACAATACAGCACGGCACCATTCACTTTTTCAGCAGCCTTGGATCTGGAAGACTTTTCCTATTAGGCATTAAAAAAAAAAAAAAAAAATCAGTAGATTTAAAAACAAAAATAACTAAAAATACAGCTAATTTAATATTAGTAGTAGTAGTAGTAGTAGTAGTAATGTTATTCACAATGCTTAATGGAAGTGATTGGTCACTGCTTGCCTCGTTTTTCATGGTTGGTGGGTCAGTGGGTTATCGGTAGTGTTGAAATTATGCTTTACTATTTATCATTGATCAACAAGCTCAAAGCTCAAGGTAGGACCATCTTCAAAGCTTTATACATTATTATTATTTATATGTTAAAATAAGTTTCCCTATGGAAAAATGATATGTGATTTTTATTCCCAGTAGGCCACTGTTGCATTCTTTAGGTCGACTACACCTACACTCTATCTAGAGTGTTTTACATTCAGTGTAGCTCAGCAAAAGATATCTTTTCATATATTCAGCATTATAGAGTGAAAGAATACATGCACTGTTGTTTTACTTTTTCAGAATGTATCAGTAAATTAAAAGTAAGAGCTCTTCCGCATTTTCTTATCACCAGTAAATTCTCTCTCTGGATTGGATGACTCATGGCAAACTTTAGAATGCATTGTATTTTTTTTATAATAACACAGTCATGGAAACCTGTTTTCAAGGGGTTTGGAGATGCAGACAGTTTCCCCCATATCTCCTTCAGACCTAAATCGATCAAGCCTTAACGTCTGTGGCTTTAGCATTCTGGAACTGAGGATCTATGCACAGTTAACAGAGGTTGACACCACTGAAGGAGGCTCATTATGTACACAATGAACCGTGGTGCGAGTTCCATCCTTGAACTCTGCAGCAAAGTCAGGAGGCACTTGGTTTGACTCCAGTTCATTGCACTCAGAAAGCTGTGGGTGCACAATCATATCGGCACTCAACAACACAATAAAGAAAAAACAGAATTTATCACACATCTGTCATTCTTTTTTGCAATTTCTGGTTTCTAAGCTTCAAAGCTATAGGGGCAACAAAAGATGAGATATCATTGTTTTCCTGTCTTAGAAAAAATGGCATGGTTTAACTACCAATCTTGCGCTGCCTTAGTCTCACGTAGCCAGACCTTAAGACTGAAGGTCTGGAATTCATGGCAGCTTTCATTGGCCAATGTCCGCCCATGAAGCCATTTGACTGACATGCCAAACAACCAATCACAGTTTGTTTCGTTCAGCAGCACATTTCGAGGCATGGAAATGTAGCCACAATAACAGACCGGTGTGTAAAACTCTCTGACATATTTTAAAGATTCTATGCCGCAAACTTTAAATATTTCACATACTTGATGAAAATCCAGCGTTTAGTTTATTCTAATAAGCGCTCATCGTCACAGTTGTAAACACAGGGGCTTTCTTCTGTTGTGAGGAGGTTTGGCGCCACGGTATCTTTGTTAACATTAAGGAACAAAGAACACGTCAGAAATCCTGTAGAATTCAACCAATCCGATGATGACTTAGACACTCCTGAAATGTTTCCACTTTTGTATCCCTTGTGCATCAGACATTTAACCAGCGGTCCGTGGGCGTGACGTCTGAGGTTGAGACTAGCGTTGCCTTAATAATAATCATCATCATCATCATCATCATCATCATCATCTTATTTTACATTAAAGTCAGCGTGAACCAAAAGTTGCTACCTACTTTTCTTCAGTATTGTGAAATATTTCTAACTGAAATTGAATATTAAATATAGGGGAGTTTTAGCGCTCATAGCAAACTAACAGTTCAAGGGAAGTGGTTAAGGATACTTAGTTTTATTTATTTATTTTCCAGTGGATTGATTAATTGTTCACTACAAGACTATTAATGTGCATCATTACATCAGTAAGCAAACAGTGTCAAATTTGATTTCATGTGAATATAGAATAGGAATATATTTCGATTGCTTGGTATGGCTGCAAAAGTCTTAGGCACATTAGTATTTTCACCCCAAAAAAGGGTTTAAAGTAGGGCTGCACGGTAATGGTTAAACTGATAATCATGATTATTCTGACTAAAATATAATCACGATTATTAATAACGATTATTCTATCCTGCTGAAAAAAAAAAAAAAAAACTTCTAAAACCAGCCTAAATTTAGCTGGTTTAAGCTGGTCTCCCAGCTTTGTCAAGCTGGTTTTAGTTGGTTGTTATGGTCTCCCAGCCTGACCAGCTAAGGAAGTGGTCAAAACCCCTCTAAAACCAGCCTTCTGACCAGCTTTGACCAGCAAAGACTAGGGTTGGGTATCGATTGGGTTTTTACGATACCTGTGCCATATCGATACTTCTAAAACGGTACCGGTGCCTAAACGCTGCCTGAACCGATACTTAAAAAAAAAAAAAAAAAGGAGCCACAAAAAACTATGGATAACATTAAAGAACATTAATTTTTTTTAAAAAATAAATCCATAGCTTTCACACACTCCTTGGATGCTCTCATTTCCCAAGTTTGTGCTTCACTTACTCGAAGGCTAATAAATGTATTTCACGATCTGGGTCATTATTTAATACAAAACCACACATAATGTTTCTACTGTATCTCTGTCAATCACTCTGATATTTAGTTATAATGAGTGCTGTCTGTCACTGTCTTTAATTAGTTCTGTGAATGACTGTATGGTCATTCTTTATACAGTAGCAACAATGTCGTTTGTAAAGTACAGTACTGTGCAAAAGTTTTAGGCACATTAGTATTTTCACCCCAAAAAAGGGTTTTAAGCCAGTTATTTATATATTTTGCTGTAGTGTGTCAATAGGGAATATCAGTTTACATTTCCAAACATTAATTTTGCCATTAATTTTAATAATAATCTAGTGAGATTTTTGAATGCACAAGCAGTCTGACAACAGCCGGTGCTCCACACAGAGATCTGATCTCACCATCATCGAATCTGTTTGTGATTACATGAAGAAACAGATGAAACTGAGACAAACTAAATGTCTCTACAGCAAACAGACACACTACAGCAAAAGATATAAATAACTGTCTGAACACCATTCTTTGGGGTGAAAATACTAAGGTGCCTAAGACTTTTGCACAGTAGTGTATGTATAAAGTAAGTATAATAAAATTAAGTATATTTAAATAAGTATAATTAAAATATGCCTTCATAGGCTATGTGTTAAGGGCTAGAGTTTCGCTGGAGGAAACAGCTGTGGTGTGTCCTCTGTTTCTGTTTGAGTCCACTCGCGCTGCTCCGCTGCGGTCTGCGGATTGAAGAGCGCGCTGAAAGACGGGGAGGAGACGGGTTTTGTGGATTTTTGATATGGATTTTAGGGGGGATGAGTCTGGTGTGATCGCAAATTTGTGTGAATTTTTTGGAGTTATAGCCCCGGTAAAAAAAAAAAAAGCCAGCGAAGAAAGTGGGCTATGTTTGCACTTATTTGCACTTATGCAATGTTCTGTGAGCAGAGACAATGTCCATGAGATTCTCTCCAGGGCCACTAATAAGGTCACATACATCAGTAGATTACTTCAAAGAACCTTTCTGACATATATCTAGCCATAATTTAAAATGCCACAAGTTGCATGTGTATGTTCCATAAATTTCATGTGTAATTTCTCTTTTAACTTATTTGATGAATATCTTTATTTTGTTATATTTATACACAAACTGTAGGTTGAACAATATCAGAGGATTTTTTCCAGGAAAATTGAAAGCTGTTGATTCTTTTCCTTTTTACTGAGACTGTGAACAAAGCACTAAATTGCTTTTATGGGAAATCTCAGTGTGCCATCTTGACTTTCGTTTTCCTTTATTTTAGGTTTTTTTTTTTTCAGACGTTGATTGTCACTTCCATGAGCAACATGTGCAACAACTTTCAGGGATGAAGTGACACTTCATTAATAAAAGTCTGGTACATTTATCTGCATTTTGAAGTCATTGGCACATGGCTGAGAGCCAGCTCCAAATGATGACAGAATGTATTCCAATGAATGGGGTGACACCTGAATTAATTTCTCTATTATTCAAATTCTGGTAATTATATTCATTATTGTAACAGCCAGTACAATGAAATTAGGGATGTACCACTGTATCGGGGCAAAAAAAGCAATTATCTGCACTATCAGGCATTGCCAAATAGTTTAAAATCAACTGATGATCGGGCCAATTTTAAAAGGGGCAGATAATAATAATAATAACAATAATCATCACTTTATTAACAATTAGTCATGTTATTTAACATTTATAAATTTCAGGATATATACTTCAGCTTGACATTGTTAATTGGTATGTCTTAGATTCTGACAAAGCCATGACATTTACAATTTTGTGAATAAACCGGTTGCTTTTGTACATCAAAGATGAGACAGTCTATGTCCAAAGCTAAGAAATAGTCTACTTTTATCTATTAATACATTGTAAAAATTAAATGTGGTCAGTAAACGGAGATGCCATACTGTAGGTAACAATATATTTTTAGAATTTACAGAGAAAAAGTAAAGTCAATATACTTCCTACATTATAAACCTACCTTCCTCCTGAGTCTAACAGAGATGCTGATCACAAGCTGGCCACGAATCAGCAAGGACTGACACTGACTTACTATCTACACTAAAAAAGCATTCATCAAATTAAGACAGTTTAATGTGGTATTAATTAATAACAGCACACTGTTAACACTGGGAAAGCAAACGAATTAGCCTTAATATTTGTTCTGGAATGTATAAGACATGTCATGCATCACTTGTGCAAACAGATTGATAAAGAAATTATGATGTCAAAAATTGTCTGGGTCCCATGATGCTTTATAAAATACATTAAGCAATACATAATAGTCCTGTAATATGTACTGATTTAATAAACAGCAAAGGCGACTACCTTTGAGTCCACACATATGGAACAAAATACATGCATGCACAGAGATGTATATCCAGATTCATCTGACCCAGGTGGCCCTACCACAGGTGATTCTGAGGCTGTGTTAATTATAATCCTGGAGTTAATCCAAGGAATTGCACATTGAGCAGCCACATACTCAGCACACACTCTCTTGAGAGGAAACAATCAACAGTGCAGAGTTTCTGAGGCTTTGCCGGGAGACGTTGGACTGCAACAGTTCCCAGACATTCCATAAAAGAGGGCTCTTGGTCCTCATTATAAAACTCAGCAAGTGCTTACAAGCAAATTTTGCTGTCTTGATAGTAGCTAAAGCATGACCGTGACAAATGAGAAGTGGTGTCAACAGAGAAGAGATGTCAACAACAGACCAAGCCCTAAATGCTAGTTGCTCAATCTCTGCACACCTTGCTGTTCACAAACTGCTGTTGACAGAGCATCTTATTATATCAGATCATCAGTGTCAATTTAAAGCATTACGATAACCAGGAAAAAAAAAATGTTTATTGTAACAGAGAATTAAAACCAGTGTAGTTCCAGGTCATTTTATGAGGGGAATTTTTGTGAAAAATTAATGAAAGCAAATGATAGAACAACTGAAGCATGCACCAATGATGGCAACAACAACAACAACAACAAAATGCATGTACCAAATGCTCTGGATAAGATAATCTGTGTGATATGATGTGACTTTAATAGTATCATTGACCTGCTAGGTAATGAGCTTATTAAGTATAGTGTTTAATAATTAAGAATCAAAAATTAAATAAATGAAAAAATACAATTGGTTTAATGATACAGCTGATGAGCCAAACTGATACTGATGAGACTAATTTTTACAATAGAAGAAAGCTATTAAAAATGAAAATGTGCAGTCGTTAATTTCTAATTTCAGCAATCTGCTCATCTCAACAATGGCTCAAACAATGGTATGGGTTTAAGGTGAGACTATCTTTTATACCAGTGTCAGAAAGGGGCACTTTTACAATGCAGATACAAACCAGCTTTAAAGTATTAAACAGGGAAACATATTCAATGTTCAATATTTCATTAAAAATATATGCAACTAAACATTGCTGTTTTAAACTATGTATTATTATACTGGTGAAAATAAATGAACATGATTAAATATCCTCCTGCCTTGTCTTCATTTAGTAAAAAGCGTGGAAAACATTTTGGATTTTTCAGGATTTTAACAGCATACAAATATTGAGATATATTTTTATATAAGTCCTAATGACAAGTCAGTGTTAACAGTGTGCTGTTAAAAACAGCAACTCTCAAATGTAATCAGCATTTTAAATTTTTCAGCAAGTGTGTGGAATCTTGACAGCTCCGACAGTCAAATTCATTGCAGCTGACACATTATCATGGCAAATCATTATTCTGCTCAGAGACAACTGCATGTCAAACTCTTGCATTTCTGATTCTTTTCATGAGATGTTGATTTATTAAGATGACTCTCAGTAATATGTAATATGAATGCCACTGAGACGGCATACAGAGCGGTACATAGCAGCAGAGTCCTCTGTGTAAGAGAATTCTATTGCCAAGACAAGAAGATTGTCACCATGGAAACTAATTTCATTTCTTCCAGGAGACCAGAGCAATACAGACAAGAGCAAGCTGCCCGCATAGTACCACTCTCCAGCAATGTCCGTGTTTCAGTGCCCACCCATATTATCACTTCGCTTTTATTTTGTCCTGCAGCTGCATGGACGTAACTGTGAAGGTAGAGTCTTACAGACCACTTTGTTGATTACACATAACACTGAGTGCATGTTAAGCTGTTCTTCACTTTAAAACTTAGTTACTATGTAAATAGGTAACATTTTACAACCTAGGTGGTATAGGAAGAAGGAGACTGGCTTCTTCTAGTACAGGGTACACTCTTAGTTACTATGGAAATAGGTAACATTTTACAACCTAGGCGGTATAGGAAGAGGGAGACCGGCTTCTTCTAGTACAGTGTACACTGTGTTGTTACTAGTACATTTTGTAAGCCTTGGCATATTTAAAATATTTTCCTCATTGAATATCCTATTTCATATTACAGATGTAAAATTGATTGCAAACAGCATTTTATATTGATATTAACCCTATTATTATTATTATTAATATTATTATTATTATTACTGTTTGTATTGTTGATGTTGTTTTTGTTAACTGTTTAATGGGCTTTTTGCCTTAAATTGATAAGATAGTAGTGCAACCAAATACACAAATTTACACCATCTGCAGTTCTACAACAACTTTTCTTTTCCATCCAGAGAACTTACAGTATGAATATCTTTTTGCATTTGTAGCTGGGCACAGATAAAAACCAGGTGGAAAAACAGATGGACAGTCAATACTGACAGCATCTTAGTCATTACTAACCAAACTGGATTTTGACTGGTTGCATCTATTACTTTAAAGTCAGAGGAAAATACCATTAGTAATTATACTTTCATAATCTAGCAATCATAGAAAAGGAAATTCTAGAAAAAATATTGGTGAGACTTTTGTGCTGTTTTTATGCTTTTTCATAAAATATGACACCAGACATGTTTGGAATAATATACACTTATGAATCACAGTTTTTGACTAGGAACATCCTTTAAGAAATTTTTATTTCATTTTGACTATAAGAAAAAGTGGTACAGATACCACTATAATAAATAATAAATAAATAAAAAGTTTAACCAAAAAACATCACCGGGGAAGTTGATTGAGGTTTATATATATGCCAGGGTGTGTATGGGGCTTTAGAAATTTGACAAGTAATTATGGTCCATCAACCAAAAGAGAGATTGTGCTTGCATTTCAGAAAATGGCCAAGAACAGTGAACTGTGCTCTTTTAGCTGTCAGAGAGCATGATTGTTTGCCATAGTGGAAATGACTATGCTAAAGTGACTTAGATCACTCGGCCCATTATCGCACGTAGCAATTATTTGCGGGGTCTCTATTGGCTCTAATCCTCCAGTCAAATGTGAGGGTGAGGGGAACACACAGATGTTCCTGACATGCAATCAGGCATGAAGATGTGTGATGGGCCCAAAACTATTAAATGTGACCTGCAGAAGCCAGTCTTCCTGTTCTTTGCTGGGACAAGGAAGAGAGAGAGGCTAATGAGACTAGGCCCCCGGATTAAATCCAAATCATAGCTCTGCCACAGCGCTATGCATAGCCTTGACAGCTCCATTAAATTTGATGTAATGTCTGCCAAATTGGGTGTGGGGTTATAACATTTGTCTTTTACATCAGGAGGTGTGACTAGTATTCCACCTGGGACCTTTGCCCTTGATTCATTTATTTTTTAATTATTTCCCTTTTGTTTAAAAGAGGGACAATAAAAATCTTTATTTCTGCGAGTAGCAGAAGAGCAATTCAGTGGCTACAGGTTCTGCTTTTATCTTTGACTTGTTTATAAAGAGCAATTCATCAATGGACTTTTTAATACTTTTGACGTGGTTTGAGTATTTGTATGGTTGACTTTCATTTATGATATTGCAGCTCAACAAAATCTATCAGCCATTTCTTGTCAGTTGCTCTCTGATATTGCTGGATTTTGCAGGGATGAGTACAAAACAGTTGTTTTTGAAAAAGGACCGTCTGCATTTAACTTTACAGTCTAGGAAGCTGCATTGAAATCTCATGTGATTCTAGTCCCTGGGTTTATTGGACATTATTCCTAAGAAAATCTTTGTAATCTTTAATGAAAAATAAATAACCTTTAATATTTAATTTATATAATAATTATGTATGAAATAAAGTCTATCCTTGCCATTTTCTTCTCTTATCTTTTCACTATACAGTCATAGCCAAAAGTTTTGGCAGTGACATAAATTTTGTGATTTACAAAGTTTGCTGCTTAAGCTGTTGTGGTGTTCATTCACATCGTTTCTAGATTATTGTGAAGAGTGATCAGATGCATATTAAATAATTGCTAAAAACTTCATGGTCATCAAAAAAAAAACTTTTCACAAAAAAAAAAAAAACCTGACACAAAATGACCAGCTAACATTAATTTACTAGTTCATAACAGGATGTCCCAGAGTGTCCAGTAAGTGCCAGGACCGTCTCCTCCTAAGGAGTCAGCTACAAAAGCGTGTAGGGATATGCCGGTATCAAATTTTCATGTTGCGATTAATTGCTGATGCTTTTATCATGGTATCGGTATTATCACAATATTGAAATTTAGTTTTAAAAAAGTGGTCATAATACAGTATAACAGGTTTAATAACTTTTTTCTTATAACAAAAATAACTGAATATTTAAATACAATAAAGCAATACAGAAAAAATATATAAAGCTAAATGTTTTACACAGATAAGGAACTATAAAAACCAATATTTATCACTTTACAGTAAGACCACATTAGTTAACCTTAGTTAATTAACATTCACAATGAGCAATAGCTACATTTGCTACAGAAGTTATTAATCTTTGTTAAAAAATACAAGTCTTATTTCATGTTAGCTCATTAAATAAACAGTTGCAACTTTCGATTTTAACAATGTGTCATTAAATATTGGAATACCTGAGATGAATGAATGTTCAGAATGTTTTTCATTGGCAGTTTATGTTAACTAATTAATTAACTTATGTTAACTAATGAAGCCCTAATGTAAACTGTGAACGAACAATAAAGAATCAAAACACATTCAAACAATATCTAGGGCATGTTGTAGTCCAGATTAAAATGTAAAAGTTTGAAAGTTTGAAAATGAATAGCCTATTAAGTCTAAATATTTAAGTACACCATAGCAAACCCACAAATCTAAATATTTAAATCTATTTAAATACATTTTAGAAAGTAGTGCAGCTGCTTTATTTAAGGGGTTTCCAGTGTAACGGCTGCATTTTCTGAAGTTTAGCACCATCTGCTGTCAGAGAGTGAATGTGTTTTCATTCAGCGGGTCTCTCACACGTTCCCCATGTGCTTCTCATGCGTGCTTGTTTACATCGCACACGTCTCTTTCAAGCAGCATACAGTGTTGTTGTGCATTTTGACTAGTTGATGGGAAAAGTATTTTTCTTGTTTTTGTTGGGAAAAGTATTTTTAAAATGCATCCCATATTTTGAATAATTTGTTCATTACCGTGATATATCACATTACCGAGTACCGGCACATGTCTAGAATCGTGTCACCACCAGTGCAGAGCTTGCTCAGGAATGGCAGCAGGTTGGTGTAAGAGCATCTGCATGCACAGTGAGGTCAAGACTTTTGGACAACAGCCTGGTGTCAAGAAGGGCAGCAAAAAAGCCACTTCTCTCCAAGAAAAACGTCAAGGACAGAGTGAAATTCTGCAGGAAGTACAAGGATTGGACAGCAGAAGACTGGTGCAAAGTTATTTTCTCTGATGGAGCTCCCTTTTGACTGTTTGGGACATCTGGAAATTTGATTGTTTGGAGAAGAAAAGGTGAATGCTTCCATGAGTCCTCTGACGTGCAAACAGTGAAGCATCCCGAGACAATCCATGTATGAAGTTGCTTTTCAACCAAGGGTGTGGGCTCTCTCATAATTCTGCCCAAAAACACTGCCAGGAATAAAGAATGGTATCAAAACATCCTGAAAGAGTGACTTCTCCCAACGATCCATGAGCAATTTGGTGATGATCCATGCATTTTCAAGCATGATGGAGCACCATGTCACAAAGCAAGAGTGATACAGAAGTGGCTCGAAGATCATTACATTGAAATTTTGGATCCGTGGCCAGTAAACTCCCTGGATTTCAATCCCATAGAAAACCTGTGGTTAGTCCTCAAAAGGCGAGTGGACAAACAGAACCCCACAAATTGTGATCAACTCTTAGAACTAATAAGGCCAGAATGGATCGCCATCAGTCAGGATTTGGCCCAGAAGCTAATATCAAGCATGCCAGTGCGAATTGCAGACATTATGAAGAACAAGGGCCAATACTGCAAATATTGACTCATTACACACACACACACACTATGAAGAACAAGGGCCAATACTGCAAATATTGACTCATTACACACACACACACACATACATATATATATATATATATATATATATATATATATATATATATATCACATACATATATATATATATATATATATACAGTAGTTTTTAAAACGTATGATATGCTTATCATTGTTTTTCAGTATAACATAGAAATGTGGAAAAATAATCTACAAATACTGAAGGATCAAACTTTGCAAAACACAAAATTTATGTCACTGCCAAAACTTTTGGCCATGACTGTATAACATTTGAGTACACAAGTACAGTCAAATGGCATGGAGACAGCATTGCATGTGAATCATCAACAGGGCAGCACAACTGACATTTTGATTGTCACAAATTAAAATAGGTTAACATGCATCTCATACCAAAGTAATGCAAGCCACTGATCCACCATGCATGTACAATTTAACAGGGTTTTACCATATAAAAAGGTGTGAAACACCAGCATGTGCTGGATTCTTGATAAATACATGGATATATATGCAAAGAAATATTCATCATTTCCTTCTGTATTGTTATTCTAATTTGGAAGTAGGTCAGTCCTGGCATGGCTGCCTGGGTCCAGTGAGTAACAGTCATGTCTTCTTCGTAGGCTGGACCCTTTAAATGTAGGGGTATCACAAGAACTTCCCAGTCAATGGTCTTTCTCTGATTTTACACATCACCTGAGGGAGGGGGGTGATAACTGGACTGCGGTGCACCACTGAGCACGGCGCAACATCAATACTTAGACCTTATTTTAGGGTTCACTAGCTGAAATCTCCATCTTCTAGCCTTCACTGTCAACAGAGTTTCTAAGGGTCGATCTGTCAGTCTGTCACTTAGTTAGTCAAAAGTTGTTCATTATCTAACAGAATTTCTATCATTCTGACTTCACTCAAAGCATATTTAAAACTTCATATTAAAAAAAAAAATATAGTACTTTGGTGGTAGAGTACAGTGGAACTCTAATGGTATCACATCACAGTACCATATTATTGAATGAATTAGTATTAAACACAGTGTCATCTCCCAAATCGAGAATCTTGATAATGCTATTTCTTTGTTACGAAACAGGACATCGATTTCATACATGGCCACTGTAGAGGACACAAGGACTTAAAGCACGTTTATTATGCATTTTGGGAGACACAAGTGAATAGGGAAAGAAAATTAACCATCAATATTCCTATGAAATATTAAATATTATTATGAAAATCTTTCCAATCAATACTCATATTATTACACTTTTTTATTACATGTTGCCCTAAAAACACATAAATATACAAATTAGATACAGTGTATTTTTTATTATTATTTTATTTGACATTGACATCACAATTACATTGGACAAACCATATGCATTTGCTTAAGTGTACAGATACAGTGTATATATACATTGTGTATGAAAAAAACCTGTATATGGCCATTTTACACACATATTGCATAAAGCAAAATGGCATATCAACTCATTCTGTTATATCTTTCATAATGTAGTACAGAATCATCCTTATACAAAGTTTGGGGTAAAATACTAAATTCAAATAATTTTATTAATAATTGTGATAATAATAATTAGTAGTAGTAGTAGTAGTAGTTTAGATTTCTTTATTTTATTTTTTGTAGTCAGAGGCAATATTGTGTTAATAGTGTGCAATATTATACTTTTATATTCATGTACTGTATTTACATACTATAAAAACACTATTGTAATATTATACCACAAGGCATTTAAAAAAATATATGGTATGATGGGATCATGTCCAGTATGGAAAGGTAAAAAAATAGAAAGTTGTGATGACAACATTTTGCTCTATTTAGACAGAGAACCACAAAACTAAGTAAAGATGATGCAGAAGAAGCAAATGTGTCTACACAGCTTAATTTGCATTTGTGAGTGAGTGTGCAAACACATGTCACCAGTGATACAGCTTCCTCTTATGTAAGAGCTCAGACTGAGCTCCAAAAATCTGTGAGTTTCTCAAACTGACTCACGTCATAACAGGTTATGGATTTTGGCTGGTTATGGCGACGTTAGATGGAAGTTAACACTAGATGCACTGGTTGTTTTGTAGCGATAAACAGTAAAGTGCGTTCAAGCGCTAGCAAAAGATAGTGTAATACTCTGAGAGAAGAAGTCAATCAGCGGAAGTTAAAAGCAGATTGTAGGTGTATTTATTTCTTGTTTCATTAGTGTTTAGTGCAGTTGTCGTTGCTAGGAAACCCTTGTTTTGTTTATTGTGTTGAGATGTGCTTAAGTCGCGTTTGGTCTCGTACTCTAACGCATATGGCCCCATTCACACCGAACAAGTTTTTTAGGTCTGAAAACTTGGTGACTTAAAAAAAAAACAGTGCGCTGCATTTTTTATGTTGCTAGGCAACCACCAAATCAGCTGTCCTGTCAGTCTAATCAAAGGATTATAGCGCGAGAGCTCTACAATCTTTGGTTTTTGCTGCTAAGTAAACTGTCATATTAGCAGAAACCTTAAAAAATACAGCTCCGTGTAACCCCCAACAGACACCAAAAGTTTCTCCTCCATCATTCCAGACTCCGGACTTTCTAAACAATGGTAAACTTTTGTCACCACAATGGAAGGCCTGCTCTCCGTTCATTCAATTGGACAATGGAAAAAAAATGCGAATGATGTTGGGTGCTTTTCCGCTTAGGCACTCAGAGCACTCCTCCAAAAATGCGGGTGCCTGGGGCACATAAACAGCACGCAAAACACTCACTGCCAACAGAAAACAATTTTAAAAAGGCACTTCTCACTGCAAAAAAACATGTTCTATCTGATCGAGGCCTACCTTGTCAGTGTCGTGCACTTGCTTAGCCCTTTGTTGTGATAAACAGTAAAGTGTGTTCAAGCGCTAGCAAAATATAGTGTAGGAGCCATAAAGGTGTTAATATTATTGTATAATGTTATTTTTATGTTTTTCCATGTTGATTGCATGTTTATATGTATTATTTTCTGTACTCCCCTTGTGGTGGATGAAATTAATTGCATCCATTTTGGCATTTCCTGGAGGTAGCCATCTTAAACTATTACTATAATAGCGTGCCGCTACAATGGCGTCACTGACGAGCGCTCTGTGCAAACTTTGCAGATACGCATTTTGAGGCAAATTCTCCTGATAAGACCGAAAAGAACTTAAATTACACTTTCAGTTTTGATCATACTGATAAGAGCAATACATCAAACGAATCTGTAAGGTTCTACTTTTTTTGATTACACACATGATTACAACAAAACTTTGTGCATTTATAAAATAAAGAAAACAAACAGAGTGCGCTGTCTGCAGTCTTGGTCTGCGGTGATCTTCATTTAGAAATGCGTCATTAAAATGAACTGTAACTCAGCAAATACTCAACACAGAGACATGAGAGATATATCTATAAAAAGCTTGACATGTCTACTTTTAAACTGAGCAAGTCTTATTGAAAACAAATATTCTGTGATAAAGTAATCCACATGAAAACAACGTGATGTCCAGTCTTTCACGTCTCCCTTTATTATACCTAATGCGACCACGCCCCCCGCGCCGAGCACGCTATTGAGATTATAATCATCCACTTGAAGCTCGCTGCGGGTAACCACCCTCATCAGAGCAAACAAAGTAGCGAGACTGTACTTCAAGTTTTTTAAATGTTTCTGTTCGCTTCACGCAGAGAGGAATAAGACATAATTCACCTAAATAAGACCGTTGAGAGGAATAAGATTTGGAGTTACCTCAGAAAGAAGAATGAAGCGGCTTGACCCAGCAGAGATAAACATGAGTAAGTATTTTTATTATTAATCTACTTGTATTAGTTTTCATATAACTTGTACACATTTTACTAGTTAGACTTTTTCCAGACTATAATTCCTGACTAAATGTATAATCAGGTGAAACATTATAAAGTTTCATTTACATCATCTCAATGTTTCATGATGCCAGGATGTTTTTTTGTTTTGTTATGTTTTTTTTTTTTGGGGGGGGGGGTTATGTTCTATACAACATAGACTGCAATATCGTAATGCTGTCTATGTTATAGAACATAAAAAAAAAAAAAAAAAAGGTAGTATGAGTTATAATGTTGCTAGCTTAATGTCAGTAAGAATGATTAGACAAAACTTTACTGTGATGGGCTATTCTCTGTTCACGAATATAGCCATATATGTTTAACTATACACTGTATATGCTTGTGTTTTCAAGAATGTAACTAAGCTTCTGTTCATCACTATCTTCTCTGGTGTAAATATTTTTAATGTGTTATACCCCGTCATTGGTGTTTGCAATCATCTGAGGTAAAAAAAAAAAAAAAAAACTATCAAGTAAGCTGTAAATATCACTGACAATAAATGTGCTATGTGGTAATTGTGTTCTTTTTTTCCTATAAATTACTAATAGTATCAGTGACCATCACAATAATGTTAAAAATGCAATTTATTTGCGTAAACAGCATGCTTATTTTTTTATTTCAGATAGATAATAACCTGTTGCAAAGCGAGCCAATGCAAATAAGCAGCCCACTCAGGAACCTGGAACACAGCTAAAACCAAGTGAAGCACACACTCCCATCTCTTCAACGTCTCTTCAAAAAAGTATGTCCTTCAGAGCACATAAACAATATACATTTTGGAAATGCCAGGTATGTGACGTTCATTTATATATTTTAACATGACACATGAGCCTGCATTTATTTGATCCAAAATACAGAACGTTGCATTTGCTAAAGCAGTAATATTGTGAAATATTTTTACTTTTTAAAATAACTGCTTTCTATTTGAATATATTTTAAAAATGTAATTTATTCCTGTGATCAAAGCAAAATTTTCAGCATCATTACTCCAGTCTTACTCCAAGTGTAACAATATACACTACACCATTTAAAAGCTGGGAGTCAGTATAAATAAATCAGCAATAAAGCTCTTTCTGATTCTGATTCTGATCTTAAAAAAAAAAGCCTGCGCGAGCTTCAAGATTATAATCTCAATAGCTTGCTCGGCGCGTGGGCGTGGTCGCATTAGATATAATGAAGGGAGACGTGAAAGACGGACATCGCGTTGTTTTCATATGGATTACTTTATCACAGAATATTTGTTTTTGGTAGCACTTGCATAGACATGTCAAGCTTTCTATAGATATCTGTCTCATGTCTCTTCGTTGAGTATTCACTAAGTTACAGGTCATTTTAATGACGCGTTTCCGAATGAAGATCACCGCAGACCATGGCTGCAGACAGTGCACCTTATTTGTTTTCTTTATTTTATAAATGCACAAACTTTTGTTGTTATTATGTGTGGATACAAATAAAAGTAGACCCTTTACAGATTCGATTGATGTATTGCTCTTATCTGTACGATCAAAACTGAAAGTGTAATTTAAGTTATTTTCGGGGTTATCAGGAGAAAATGACTCAAAACGCGTATCCGCGTTAATCGACTCCAGAGGGTTAACCCTCTGGAGTCTAAGGGTATTTTTGGGGCCTGGAGAAGTTTTGTCATGCCCTGACATTTGTGCTTTTTTCAGTTTCTTATAAATATCTTAATGGCTAAAGTCTAATCTCACTGTAATCAGCACAAACTAGGCTATAATAATATGTGAGCAGCATGTATGTACATGATTGTGTTTTTGAAAAAAAAAAATGTTATGCGTGGTTAGTGAAAAAACTAAAAATGTTAAATCACTTGAAAAAGGCAATAAAACACATACAGAAAATTGGTTCCCAGGAATTTTGAGAACTGGAGCTTGTAGCCTAGAATTTTTTTTTTTCTAAATGATGTGAAAATCATCTTGTTTACTCACTTACAGAAAACAATATATTGATTTAAATTTTCTAAGACACTTTTTGTTGGTAAAAGTCATATGCGAGTAGGCGTCAACTATCATGAATTCACACCTGAGAAGACAAAGGCCTGCATAATGAGCTGCATAATGAGCCATTCAGTCAGCTGTGTCACTGAGAGGGATGAGTTATAAGAAAGAATGTGAGGACAAAATAAATCTATATAATTTTATGTTTGTAGTTTATTTAGAATATATTTAATTATCCCACAACATAATTTAATATTCACTTGTGAGTGCAGTTAAACAGTTTATTAGGAAAAATCAAAGCTGACTTTCAAACTGAATTTTTTGCATCATTATTCCAGTCACAAAATCCTTCAGAAATCCTTTTAACAATCTTATTTTCTACAAAAAAAACATTTATTGTTATTATTATCATTATTATTATTATTATTATTATTATTATTATTATTATTAATGTTGAAAAGAGCTGAGAATATTTTTTTCAGGTTTTTTAGGGGGGGGGTAAATTGAAAGAACAGCAATGTTTGTTACATTTGTTACAGTTACATTTATTGTTACATTTATATTATTTACATCAAGCTTTTGAATGGTATAGTAGTGTATATTGTTATTGAAACTTCATAATATTTCACTTGATTATACATAATAGTCAGGAATTATAGTTTGGAAAAAGTCTTTGGAAAAAGTCTAACTAGTAAAATGGTTTACACGTTATGTGAAAATTAGTACAAGTATATAAATAAATAAAAAGAGACTTAGCCTACTCATGTTTATGAACTCTGCTGAATAAAGTGCTTCATTCTTTTTTCTGAGGAAATCCAAATCTCAAATCCTCAACCACATCACATCTTTTTTGGGTGAATTATGTCTTATTCCTCTCATCGCGAAGCAAACAGTAAAATAATAAAAACTTGAAGAACAGTCTCGCTGCGTTGTCTTCTGTTGTGTGGGCGTATTCAAAAGCTGCGCGCTTCAGTGAAACATTTGAATCTCAAAAGCGATCGCGCTCGGCGCGGGGGCGTGGTCGCATTAGAAGATAATGAAGGGAGACGTGAAAAACGGACATCGCGTTGTTTTCATATGGATTAATTTATCACAGAATATTTGTTTTCGGCAGCACTTGTTTAGTTTAAAAGTAGACATGTCAGGCTTTCTATAGATATCTCTCTCATGTCTCTTCGTTGAGTATTCACTGAGTTACAGTTCATTTTAATGACGCATTTGTATCTGGAGATCAGCGCAGACAAAGGCTGCAGACAGCACTCCTTGTTTGTTATCTTTATTTTATAAGTGCACAAAGTTTTGTTGTTATTATGTCTGTATACAAAAAAAAAGTAGACCCTTTACAGATTCGATTGATGTATTGCACTTATCTGTACGATCAAAACTGAAAGTGTAATTTAAGTTCTTTTCGGGGTTATCAGGAGAAAATACCCCAAAACGCGTATTTGTGTTGATAGAATGAATAGGGTTCGCGTTAATCGACTTCTGAGTGTTGAGGGGGTTTAATTCTATCTTTCTCGGGGTTTTTTTTATATCGTTTTAAGTGTTGTTTACTTAAGCATTGGACGAACTGTACAGCCCCATAAATGGATTAGAAATTGCTCATCCTGACTCTGCTTTCATCGTTGTTGGGGATTTTAACAGGGTGAATCTGAGGAAAGTTCTTCCCAAATTCTACCAGCACATAAATTTCCCCACACGAGGTGATCAGACATTAGATCACTGCTATTAAATCATTTCCAAACCAGAAACCATGGGTCAACGGTGAGTGTGTGCCAAATTAAGAGCATGAACTGCTGCCTTCAACACTGGGGATCTAACTGCTTACAAGAAGTCTAAGTATGACCTTCAAAGAACCATCAAATCAGCCAAAAGAGACTTTAGGGACAGAGTGGAGTCAGAATATCATGGCTCTGACCCCCAACGCATGTGGAGCAGTTTGCACTATATCACTGACTACAAAGGAAGGAAAAGCAGTGGTGTGTCTTTGTCATCAAGGACCGCACTCACCCTGCTCACCACCTGTTTCCACACTGGCATCAGGCAGACGCTTACGATCCATCCGATCACGGACAACCAGACTGAAGAACAGCTTCTATCTTCAAGCCATCAGACTTCTTAACAACCAGCTATCCTTCATCTAAAACCGGAATACATGCTGCTCTTATGTTTACTTTTATTGTACTTGCACTGGCACTTTTTAATATTCCTTCATGTAGCTCTGTGACACTCTACAATGACATTTTGGACATTGCTCTACTCAGGAATACAATCGGAATGTGTGCTGCTCTTAAGTTTATTTATTGCGTCTGCACTGCCACTTTAATTTTCCTTCATGTACAAACCGTATTCCAAAAAAGTTGGGACAATGTACAAATTGTAAGTAAAAAAGAATGGAATAATTTACAAATCTCATAAACATATATTTTATTCACAGTAGAATAAAGATTACATATCAAATGTTGAAAGTGAGACATTTTGAAATGTCATGCCAAATATTGGCTCATTTTGGATTTCATGAGAGTTACACATTCCAAAAAAGTTGGGACAGGTAGCAATAAAAGGCCGGAAAAGTTAAATGTACATATAAGGAACAGCTGGAGGACCAATTTGCAACTTATTAGGTCAATTGACAACATGATTGGGTATAAAATGAGCCTCTCAGAGTGGCAGTGTCTCTCAGAATCAAGATGGGTAGAGGATCACCAATTCCCCCAATGCTGCGGCAAAAATAGTGGAGCAATATCAGAAAGGAGTTTCTCAGAGAGAAATTGCAAAGAGTTTGAAGTTATCATCATCTACAGTGCATAATATCATCCAAAGATTCAGAGAATCTGGGACAATCTCTTTGCGTAAGGGTCAAGGCTGGAAAACCATACTGGATGCCCGTGATCTTCGGGCCCTTAGACGGCACTGCATCACATGCAGGAATGCTACTGTAATGGAAATCACAACATGGGCTCAGGAATACTTCCAGAAAACATTGTCGGTGAACACAATCCACCGTGCCAACCTGATGATTACATTATTTTAAATGAGTCTACACCCCAAGATTACTGTTATAAACATGAGCCACGTCCAAAAGGTAAAGGGGGAGGTGTTGCTTCAATTTATAACAATGTTTTCAGGATTTCTCAGAGGGCAGGCTTCAAGTATAACTCGTTTGAAGTATTGGTGCTTAATATAACATTATCCAGAGAAACAAATGTTAATGATAAATCCCCTGTGATGTTTGTACTGGCTACTGTATACAGGCCACCAGGGCACCATACAGACTTTATTGAAGAGTTTGCTGATTTTTCATCTGAGTTAGTGCTGGCTGCAGATAAAGTTTTAATTGTTGGTGATTTTAATATCCATGTTGATAATGAAAAAGATGCATTGGGATCAATATTTATAGACATTCTGAACTCTATTGGGGTTAGACAACACGTCTCAGGACCTACTCATTGTCGAAATCATACTCTAGATTTAATACTGTCACATGGAATTGATGTTGATGGTGTTGAAATTATGCAGCCAAGCGATGATATCTCAGATCATTATTTAGTTTTTGTGCAAACTTCATATAGCTAAAACTGTAAATTCCACTTCTTGTTACAAGTATGGTAGAACCATCACTTCTACCACAAAAGACTGCTTTGTAAGTAATCTTCCTGATGTATCCCAATTCCTTAGCATATCCAAAACCTCAGAACAACTTGATGATGTAACGGAAACTATGGACTCTCTCTTTTCTAGCATTTTAAATACAGTTGCTCCTTTATGCTTAAGGAAGGTTAAGGAAAACAGTCTGACACCGTGGTGTAATGAGCACACTCGCACCCTAAAGAGAGCAGCCCGGAAAATGGAGCGCAGCTGGAGGAAAACAAAACTAAAAGTATTTCATATTGCTTAGAGGGAAAGTAACCTATCTTACAGAAAAGCATTAAAAAACTGCTAAATCTGATTACTTTTCGTCTCTTTTAGAAGAAAACAAACATAACCCCAGGTATTTATTCAATACAGTGGCTAAATTAACGAAAAATAAAGCATCAACAAGTGTTGACATTTCTCAACATCACAGCAGTAATGACTTTATGAACTACTTTACTTCTAAAGTCGATACTATTAGAGATAAAATTGTAACCATCCAGCCATCAGCTACAGTATCACATCAGACAGTGCACTATAGATCCCCTGAGGAACAGTTCCACTCATTCTCTACTATAGGAGAGGAAGAATTGTATAAACTTGTTAAATCATCTAAACCAACAACATGTATGTTAGACCCTATTCCATCTAAGCTCCTAAAAGAGGTGCTTCCAGAAGTCATAGATCCTCTTCTGACTATTATTAATTCCTCATTGTTATTAGGGTATGTCCCAAAATCCTTCAAACTGGCTGTTATTAAGCCTCTCATTAAAAAAAACACAACTTGACCCCAAAGAACTAGTTAATTATAGACCGATCTCAAATCTCCCTTTTCTTTCCAAGATACTAGAAAAGGTAGTATCCTCACAATTATATTCCTTCTTAGAGAAAAATGGCATCTGTGAGGATTTCCAGTCAGGATTTAGACCGTATCATAGTACTGAGACTGCTCTCCTTAGAGTTACAAATTGATTTGCTCTTATCATCTGATTGTGGTTGTATCTTTCTATTAGTGCTATTGGATCTTAGTGCTGCGTTCGACACTATTGACCACACTATTCTTTTGCATAGACTAGAACACTTTGTTGGCATTAATGGAAGTGCATTAGCATGGTTTAAATCGTACTTATATGACCGCCATCAATTCGTAGCAGTGAATGAAGAGGTATCATATCGTTCACAAGTGCAGTATGGAGTACCGCAAGGCTCAGTACTAGGGCCGTTACTCTTCACGCTTTACATGTTACCCTTGGGAGATATCATCAGGAAACACGGTGTTAGATTTTACTGTTATGCTGATGACACTCAGCTCTATATTTCTTCGCGGCCTGGCGAAACATACCAATTTGAAAATCTAACGGAATGCATAGTCGATATAAAAAACTGGATGACGAGTAATTTCTTACTGCTAAATTCTGAAAAAACAGAGGTGTTAATTATAGGGCATAAAAGCTCTGCATGTAATGACCTAGAACACTGTCTAAGCCTTGATGGCTGCTCTGTCAATTCTTCGTCATCAGTTAGGAACCTAGGTGTGCTATTTGATAGCAACCTTTCCTTAGAAAGCCACGTTTCTAGCATTTGTAAGACTGCATTTTTCCATCTCAAAAATATATCTAAATTACGGCCTATGCTCTCAATGTTAAATCCAGAAATGTTAATCCATGCGTTTATGACCTCAAGGTTAGACTATTGTAATGCTCTATTGGGTGGTTGTTCTGCACGCTTGGTAAACAAACTCCAGTTAGTCCAAAATGCAGCAGCTAGAGTTCTTACTAGAACCAGGAAGTATGATCATATTAGCCCGGTCCTGTCAACACTGCACTGGCTCCCTATCAAACATCGTATAGATTTTAAAATCTTGCTTATTACTTATAAAGCCCTGAATGGTTTAGCACCTCAGTATTTGAACGAGCTCTTGTTACATTATAGTCCTCCACGTCCGCTCCGTTCTCAAAACTCTGGCAATTTGATAATACCTAGAATATCAAAGTCAACTGCGGGCGGCAGATCCTTCTATTTAGCGCCCAAACTCTGGAATAACCTACCTAACATTGTTCGGGAGGCAGACACACTCTTGCAGTTTAAATCTAGATTAAAGACCCATCTCTTTAACCTGGGTTACACATAACATACTAATACACTTCTAATATCCAAATCCGTTAAAGGATTTTTAGGCTGCATTTATTAGGTAAACCGGAACCGGGAACACTTCCCATAACACCCAAATGTACTTGCTACATCATTAGAAGAATGGCATCTACGCTCATATTAGTCTGTTTCTCTCTTATTCCGAGGTCACCGTAGCCACCAGATCCAGTCTGTATCCAAGTCAGAGGGTCACTGCAGTCACCCGGATCCAGTATGTATCCAGCCCAGATGGTGGATTAGCACCTAGAAAGGACCTCTAGTGTCCTGGTAGGAGGGTCACTGCAGTCACCCGATCCGAGAGACAGATCCCCTGTAAAGACCTTGTCTCAGACGACCACCGGGACAAGACCACAGGAAACAGATGATTCTTCTGCACAATCTGACTTTGCTGCAGCCTGGATTTGAACTGCTGGTTTCGTGTGGTCAGAGGAGAACTGGCCCCCCAACTGAGCCTGGTTTCTCCCAAGGTTTTTTTCTCCATTCTGTCACTGATGGAGTTTTGGTTCCTTGCCGCTGTCGCCTCTGGCTTGCTTAGTTGGGGACACTTCATTTACAGCGATATCGTTGACTTGATTGCAAATTATTGCACAGATACCATTTAAACTGAACTGAGCTGCATGTTGACATCACTGAATTCAATGATGAACTGCCTTTTAACTGTCATTTTGCATTATTGACACACTGTTTTCCTAATTAATGTTGTTCAGTTGCTTTGACGCAATCTTTTTTGTTTAAAGCGCTATATAAATAAAGATGACTTGACTTGACTTGCCATTCGCCGCTGACGGCTAAATCTCTATAGGTCAAAAAAGAAGTCATAACTAAACATGATCCAGAAGCGCAGGTGTTTTTTTCTGGGCCAAGGCTCATTTAAAATGGACTGTGGCAAAGTGGAAAACTGTTTTGTGGTCAGACAAATCAAAATTTTATATTCTTTTTGGAAAACTGGGATGCCATGTCATCTGGACTAAAGAGGACAAGGACAACCCAAGTTGTTATCAGTGCTCAGTTCAGAAGCCTGCATCTCTGATGGTATGGGGTTGCATGAGTGCATGTGGCATGGGCAGCTTACACATCTGGAAAGGCACCATCAATGCTGAAAGGTATATCCAAGTTCTAGAACAACATATGCTCCCATCGAGACATCGTCTCTTTCAGGGAAGACCTTGCATTTTCCAACATGACAATGCCAGACCATATTATGGTTGCACGGTGCACCGATACTTCAAAAGTATTGCGATTCTCGGAAATTAAAAACGTCACGATTCCTAAATTTATTAGTATCGATAGTTTAAAGAATGACCGTGTTCCAGATTTGTAAGAGACGTATTTCATGTTGGTGTGTGCAACGCACACTTCCAGTGCCTCCCTATGGACATCTGTGTTTTTTCTCCTCACGCACGCAGCAAAAAAGCTGCAGCTGTCATGTGACAAACACTACAGCGAGATGGCTGCGTGTCCAAGCACAAGTGATACTGTGGCAGCCGGTCCACGACTGGTAGAAAAAGATGACGTGAGGAGTGAAATATGGAAGTACTTTCAAAGTTCAGAATCAAGATAAAGTTATTAATCTTATGTTTCTTAAGATAACTGAGATAATGCTGCTAAATTTATTCTTTTTTTTTTTTTTACCTTGAATGTCATTGCTCTAATTTATTTTTTATATTTTGATATTTCACATTTTGCTCAAATGTTAAATATATCTGCTGTTCATATTGTCACGGGAGGAGCAAACGACAGACACAGTGGGCGTGGCGTCAGGCCTCGGAGAGACTTTTATTAACAGATAATAAAACAAGAGGGAATAAAAAAGTGTCCAAAGGGGGAGAGTGTCCAAAACAAACAGGGGATCTGGTGTCCTCGCCATGCTGGGGGGTTCGTGTGCGCCAGGCAGTGTTCTGGAAGGAAGGGTCCAGGTAAGGGGCGGAGTCCGGCGGCCGCACACGCTCCCCTCTTCGGTCCGGGGCGCGAGGGGCGGCGGCTTCCTTCTCGTTGGCTGTGGCGCTTGACGGTCCGGGGCGCGAGGAGCGGTGCCGGATGGCCGTATAAATGGGTGCGGTTCTCGTGCGGTTCTCTTCCAGACCGCGGGTCCGGCAGCTCACGTCTCTGATGGCACGGGAGTCCCTCAACGCACCCTTCCTGGACCCACGAGGACACCAGTGTGCATGCACGGGGAAGAGACCGGTCTCCCATGGAGAGGCACGTTGGGCTTTTAAACAGTGGCGGTGATGAGGCTCCATTTCCTTCAGGTGTGCCCCATCACACGCCGCCAGCCCTGGATCATCCAGCGCCCTTCCTCTCTCACACACCCAGTCCTGTCGGGAGCCTGGTGAAGGGCGGCAATTTAGGACGGGGTGCCGATAATAATTAGGGGGGAGGCAGCTGACTCGTCACAATATGTTCATTTATAAGTGTGTTATATGATTAGAATGTTGTCCCGGTTTTAAAATAAAGCACAGCAATGATATTTGAGAGTGTATTTTCCCTTTTCAGAAAAAGTTTTGAAAAAGTATCGAAATCGCAATTCTGACTTGGTATCGGTATCGAAACAATAATTTTGGTATCATGACAACACTAGACCACATACTGTATCAATTACAACATCATGGCTGCGTAGAAGAAGGATCTGGGTACTGAAATGGCCAGCCTGCAGTTCAGATCTTTCACCCATAGAAAACATTTGGCTCATCATAAAGAGGAAGATGTGACAAAGAAGACCTAAGACAGTTGAACAACTAGAAGCCTGCATTAGACAAGAATTGGACAACATTCCTATTCCTAAACTTGAGCAACTTGTTTCCTCAGTCCCGAGACATTTGCAGACTGTTATAAAAAGAAGAGGGGATGCCACACAGTGGTAAACATGGCCTTGTCCCAACTTTTTTGAGATGTGTTGAGGCCATGAAATTTTTAAATCAACTTATTTTTCCCTTAAAATTATACATTTTCTAAGTTTAAACATTTGATATGTCATCTATGTTGTATTCTGAATAAAATATTGAAATTTGAAACTTCCACATCATTGCATTCTGTTTTTATTCACAATTTGTACAGTGTCCCAACTTTTTTGGAATCGGGTTTGTAGCTCTGCGACACTCTACAATTACATTTTAGACACCAATCTACATTCTGAATCATATTAATATAACTCAGGACTATATATATATATATATATATATATATATATATATATATATATATATATATATATATGTTCAGTGTATACGTAACGGGAAGAGAACATTGACTGCTGGACAACCTGTGAGGGTGGGTTAATGTCTATCAGGTGTGTGTGTGTATTTGCAAGTCTCTTTTGCAGGTGTGTTCAATGTTACTGATGAGCCAGCAGGACAATGTGATTGGTAGATTCACTGAAAAAAAACAAGAAAAGAGCACCATGCATCAGATGTAGTGGGCCCTGGGACTGTGATAGACGCAGTAGATAGAAATGCTTGACCGTCTTGGTGCCGATTCATTTGAGGTATGACTCGACGCAGCGGCAATCATCGTAATTGACGCCTGACAGTGAGAGGTCTACGAGATTAATCAATGTGCTCTATGCATTCATATTGAGGGAAGTAGGAATTCTCATCGTTCACGAACGAGTGGGCGTTGATGTGTATTTTTTAGAACTGATTGTCCCTCCCTTGCCTCGCAGCTCGGATCTTCAATTCTGGTTTCCCCCGCTGGCCACTGGGAGCGTCCTGACGATTGACCGGAGCTGAGACGTATGCGTAGCACTACAGATTACCACCATCGTGCCGTTAACGCCTTCTGTGTGCATTACGAGCAACGAGTGGGCGGGGTTGTGAGTGACTTGACTGTTGAAAGTGTTCTATGAAACTCTAACTATAATTTTGATGTTTCGCTTGTTTACACTTTTGGCTTAGTGAGGAAATGGCTGCTCGCCTAGGTTCTATTTTGTTAATTGTTTTTATCCTTCATAATGGAGTGAATTGGTTTTAAGGCTGCGACCAATCAAATCAATGTAGTTATATAATGTTTCTTAATGTGTGGGGTCTATTTTGAAGTGATTACACCTGTACATTATTTACCTGGCTGTTTGCCCTTTGCTGTGTAAATCTCACGTGTGATTGTGTGCTGTGCGATATGTGACTTTATTGGGGTGAAGCGGGTGGTAGCCTTTCTTCTTATTTGCTGTCCAGTTAGGGGGCGCCAGATTGTGATATTCCTCCTAGCCTTTGAATTGAAGCAGGCAGTCACATTTGTTTTCACTTTTTTTAGATTGTGCGTACAACTATGTATAGTTGTTTTTTTTGTGTGTGTGTATGAATAAATTCTGTATTTTTATTAGACTTTTTTGTGTATGCCTGTTACTTGTGTATAACAAGGGTAAGAGTCCTGTGCCTTATTGAATAATACCTGCTACATCTTTTTGGCGTAGTCGGCAGGGACCTTGACATACACAAGTAATATGAGTCGAGGCGAGCAGCCTCAAGTAAGTGCGTTAATGCCATGGTTTATGGGAGGGCCATGGGTCCCAAAATTCGGTGGAGGGGAACCCTCTAAATTTCAAGAATGGAGAAACAAATTGAGGCTTTTATTCGGGCTCAGGGGCTGAATGAGGTGCAGCGGGTTGATTTTGTGTTGAGCACATTGGAGGGGAATGCTAGAAGAGAAGTTGTGCTATTGGATGAAGGAGAACGAAATACTGATGTAAAAATTCTAGATGCCCTAGCTTTATTGTATGGGGGTCAGCAGCCTGTTGCTCAATTACGTATTCAGTTCTTTAATTGTAGACAACAACCAGGGGAGGGGGTAGGACCATTTACCCTTCGGCTATGTGAACTGCATCATAGATGGCGAGCCAGAGAACCCCTGACTGCTGGAACAGATGATGAATTGCTGCGAACCTAATGCGTTATGGGATTGAGACCTGGGCCGATAAAGCAGGAATTGTCAAGACAGCTCCGCCGGGCCCCAACATTCACTTTTTCTGATGCCTGTAGGGAAGCGAAGGCACTGGAACAAGAGCTGGCCCCAGAGGACGAGGTTCAGGTTTGTCCAACCTTTTCGATTCCCCCATCAAGGTCAGCAGTAACACCGACTGGAGAGAAGGACCAAGAGACGAAGGATTCATTGCGAGACGAATTACAACAGGAATTAAAAGAGCAGCTAACACTCTTGGGGAAATCCCTGGTAGAAGAATTAAAGGGGCATTTAGGCCAAGCCTCAAAACTAAGGCATTGTTCCAGCCACCTGGGCGTCCTCACTCTGACCGGGACCCCCGTCGTCAACATTTGGGGTCAGCCCCCCCTGACCAACAGCGTTACCAGTGGGATGCTCAAGGCTGTGCCATCTGTCGTGAGTGTGGGGAAGGGGGACACATACAGCGTTTTTGTCCAAGGAGACACCCAGCTCAGTCGGGTTTTCGATACCCCCGGTCACAGCAGGGCCAGTGAACCGGGTGGGGCCTTCAACTGCGTCTCTACAATGGCCCTCCACAGTGGGCAAGTGCCCAGAGGTTGAAGTGTTGGTCCAGGGGCGGCGGATCCCATGCATAATAGATACTGGCTCCCAAGTGACACTCTTTAGCCAAACTTTGTTCCAGCGTCATTTTAGTGAAGAATGTATGCAAGATCCCAGTCAAATATCCTGGTTAGCTTTGAGAGCTGCTAATGGCCTTCAAATTCCTTATGTGGGTTATGCAGTACTGAATTTTAACATTGGGTGTGGAAGTGCGTGAGAAGGGGGTGGTCATCGTACGACATGACTGCATAAACACAGAATATGGACTTTTAGGTATGAATGTTGTGGCAGAGTGTTGGGCGGACATTTTTCAGGGTAGACAGCCTGGTATTGCAGCCTTTAAATCTGTGTTCTCCCCTTCTGCAGAGAAAGTATGGGGATGCAGCCTTCGCCGCCTGCCAAAGAGTAAACGCACCCATGCCTGAGGTAGAGCTTCAAGGTGTAGCTAAACTTCAGCGACACCCACCTGCGGTGTTACCCCCTGAAAAGTGAGATGATCGTTTGGGCACCTTGTCCCACAAGCCACCAACCAGCCTAACTGCGCTGTCCTAGCTGAAGATTTGGATCACCAAGGGCAGGAGTGGTGTGTTGCCAGATCGCTGAGCTGGGTGCAAGGTGGGAAAGTTCCTCTCCGTGTCTGCAATCCTAATCCATTTCCCCTGGAGTTGCCACAACAGTGCCCCCTGGCTTCTGTGACTCAAATAAACCCAGTGGACATAAAGGGACGTTCCAGACTCGTGCTTCGAAACATCGAACCCCAGGTGGTTGAAGTTGATGTAATGCACGTAGAACAGATGCAGACTGTGGGCCATCACTGAGAAATTTAAAGATTATTTGTGGCACGTTTGATTGATGTTGATTTAATGCTGTTATAATGGATGTAGAATGTGTGCCATCACTGAGGGGGCAACGGAGCTGCGATGGGTGGCCCAGCTAGCAAAATTATTCCTACCAAATTCGCTATCGACCAGGGGGCCGCCAATAGGAATGCAGATGTGCTTTCTAGAATGCCAGAAGGGACAGCAGACATTGCGGTACATGCAGTACAGAGTACAGCATCCCCGACGTCACCCAAGAGGGTAGGACGATGGGGAGCACCAGCAGAAGATGGACTCTGATCTGCAGCAGCTGCACACCTGGAAAACACAAGGTGAGCCCCCAATAATAAGTGTTCTTTCTACTTTGTCTCTACAGCTTCGTTGCTTGCTGAGGGAGTGGAACCGACTGGAACTCCATAATGGGGCCCTTGTTAGACTTGTCACTGAGCCAGACACTGGAGCCCCTGTGCGACAAATCATTGTGCCAGTAGCTCAAGCCCGACGAGTGTGGGAAGAATACCACAAAGCTTCAGTTCATCCAGGTGGCGATACAATGGTCTTGTTACTGCGGAGGAGATTCTACTTGGTGGGGATGAGCACAAATGCCAGAACGAGGGCAGCCAAATGTCTTAACTGTGTGGTAGGCAAACGGGGGGGATCACAAAAAAAGCACCCTTGTGCCCCATTTCTGTTAGTTATCCCTTTGAAATTGTGGCAATGGACTTTCTGTCTCTCGGGCGGCCATCCGATACGTTCCAGTACATCCTTGTGATTATAGATCTGTTCTCCCGCTACGCATTGGCAGTACCCACCAGAGATCAGTTTGCTCTCACTACCACCAAGGCTTTATGGACGGCACTTATTCTCCCATTTGGCTGCCCAGAACGCATTCTCAGTGATCAAGGGGGGGCTTTTGAGTCAGATCTGATGCACCAGCTTTGTGCAGTGTATGGTTGCACGAAAAGTCGCACTACGCCATACCACCCACAGGGAAATGGGGTTTGTGAACTGTTCAACCGTACTCTCCTTTCCCTCTTGAGCACCATGGATGCAGACTTGCACGCTAAATGGCCTAGCCATTTGCCGGCTCTTTTGCAGGCCTATAACAATACCACTCATTCAAGCACTGGGATGACCCCTCATTATGTACTTTTTGGCCGCCATGCCAGATTGCCAGAGGATGTGCTCCATGAAGTCGCACCGCCACAATATCAGGACGATGTGGAAAGTTGGGTTAGGAACCACCATCGAACCCTCCTGCAAGCTTATGCCACTGTACGCAATAATGTTGATTGTCATCAGCAGCGGAACCAATTTAGCTACGACAGGCATGTCAGAATCTTGCCACTGCTACCAGGGGAAAGGGTGCTGTTAAGGAACTTCTGTCGCAGAGCAAAAGGAAAACTAGCCCCACATTGGCTCGGCTCCCTACGCCCTTTGTAGTGGTGGCCCAGCCACGCAAAGATCAGCCGGTTTTTAGCATTCTGTCCGAGACGAAGGCAGGGTCCTATTCGAACGATCCACCGCAATAACTTGCGGCCTTGCCCAGGGGATCAACAAACGACCAGCCGCAATGAAGAGGGTTGTTTTAGCGAGAGTCAGGGCCTTAACCGACACAGCCCCGGACAACAATATTGGCCCTTCGTTCCATTAGCTCCACTTTCTCTTGCCCCCCACACCAGACTGCCCCTCCAAGTTTTCGTTGCGAGCTGGTGGATTTGACGGCTGGTACTCCTCTTCCTTATATGCCAGCTACAACAGTCCATGAAGCCCCTGGGCCCGATCCAGAAATTTTTGCCTCTTGCTGAGCTCGACCCGGTAATATTACCTCTTGCAGTTGCGAATCATGACCCCGCCCAGGAGCCTGGTGTGGTTGGTAATAACCAGGACTCTCGTCGATACCCCTTGCGTGGTATCGCAATTGAAAATCATCGTAATTGACGCCTGACAGTGAGAGGTCTACGAGATTAATCAACGCGCTCTATGTATTCATATTGAGGGAAGTAGGAATTCTCATCGTTCACGAATGAGTGGGCGTTGATGTGTATTTCGGATCTTCAATTCCGGTTTCCCCCGCTGGCCATTGGGAGTGTCCTGACGATTGACCGGAGCCGAGACATATGCGTAGCACTACAGATTACCACCATGGTGCCATTAACGCTTTCTGTGTGCATTACGAACAACGAGTGGGCGGGGTCGTGAAATACATATAAATACATATAATTTTGATGTTTCGCTTGTTTACACTTTTGGCTTAGTGAGGAAATGGCTGCTCGCCTAGGTTCTATTTTGTTAATTGTTTTTATCCTTCATAATGGAGTGAATTGGGTTTTAAGGCTGCGACCAATCAAATCAATGTAGTTATATAATGTTTCTTAATGTGTGGGGTCTATTTTGAAGTGATTACACCTGTACATTATTAACCTGGCTGTTTGCCCTTTGCTGTGTAAATCTCACATGTGATTGTGTGCTGTGCGACATGTGACTTTATTGGGGTGAAGCAGGTGGTAGCCTTTCTTCTTATTTGCTTTCCAGTTAGGGGGCGCCAGATTTTGTTTTTGATATTATCATTTTGTTTTTGTGATGCAGTTTGTTTTGTTTTTACTTTTTTTAGATTGTGCGTACAACTATCTATAGTTGTTTTTTTTGTGTGTGTGTATGAATAAATTCTGTATTTTTATTATTTTTTTTTGTGTATGCCTGTTACTTGTGTATAACAAGGGTAAGAGTCCTGTTGTTTGTTTGTTTGTATAAATTCTGTATTTTTGCCTTATTGAATAATACCTGCTATATATATATATAGATATATCCGTGAATTGAATGTTCATTTCTCTACCATAAGCCATCTACAAAGGCGTGTCAGAGAATTTGGCAGTACATCCAACCACCCTCACAACCGCACACTATGTGTAACCACACCAGCCCAGGACCTCCACATCCAGCATCTTCACTTCCAAGGTCTTCTGAGACCAGCCACCAGGACAGTTGCTGCAATAATCGGTTTGCATAACCAAAGAATTTCTGAACACAAACTGTCAGAAACTAGGGAACCATCTCAGGGGAAGCTCATCTGGATGCTCATCATCCTCATGGGGGTCTCGACCTATATATATATATATATATACTGAACAAAATTATAAATGCAACACTTTTGTTTTTGCCCCCATTTTTCATAAGCTGAACTCAAAGATCTAAGACTTTTTTATGTACATATATATATGCGTATATATTTATATATATGCGTTGCGAAAGTAACGATTTCACGTTTTGTTTTATATATATATATATATATATATATATATATATATATATATATGGATAGCCACGATAAAGGTGTTACGGTCAAAAATTAAGATTTAAAAATATGCACTACTGTATTTATGCTGAGAAACATAAGCTGTCATAATGTTCTTTTTTTTTATCATTTTTAGATATATTTTTTTTTTCACTGAGATCCACCTAGAATGTTAGACAAGGTTTCTGATACCAAAAACAGTTACAATTTAGTTTTATTAATATTTTTCAAACTCCATCATCTGTTTAGGTTTCTGAACACCCAACAATAGTCACCATTGATTTGTAAATGTGGGTGGTCATGGTAATAGAATGGTCTGACATCAGAGAGTCGTGGAAGTTCAGAAGTGAAACATGTTATAAACTTAGTTACAAAAGATGTTCTTTTTGGGAATGAGAGGTTAAGTGTTAGTTTCTACAGTACGTAGGCATTTACTTCCTACTGGGAAGCTCCAACTTACAAGCTTGGAAGTCATAATTAGGCTGTGATTAGGCTGTGATCTGCGGAGAGAAAATGTGTTGGGGTAATTACTATTTTCTAATATTATGTATTTCTTTATTTATAAATGTATTGCTATAAAGATATATAGAGATATAAAGCCAAAAGATGAGCAAAGTGTATACATGGATATATTATTGATGTTTTATCTGCCATAGAGAATGATAGGAAAAGTAATTTTGGATCCAACCAAAGTATCCAACAGTAAATAATTATTGAAAATTATTCAAAACTAATAATAAAAAAAGTATCATCTGCACTCCAAAACTGTCGCTTAGTTCTGTCACACACAAGCCTGTTGGTCTCATAAAGAAGCTAAATGAGCAGTAGTATTTTCTGGAAAGCTTATCACTATTCACCTAGAGTACATAAATGCATTTAAAGTATTTGTGCAATCAAGATTCACAATTAAATCTTCCCACTGGAACTTATGATATTGTATCTTTCTGTCATGACTTGAAGGCAGAATCTTACATCTTGCAAACCTGCAACCATTTGGATGGCAGCCTGGCTCTAGGCTACACCATTACTAATACTACTTCATGTTGAGTGACTACAGTGAAACAGCACAACCAGCGAGACCATAAGTACTAATAATTCACAATTCAGACCTTGCAGTAACTTACTCTTTGAAAGTAAGCATTCTTTGAAATAACTCAGTATACAGATATACATAGTACAATAATCTATTGTACAATTGGAGAACTGTGCATGTTTGCATGCTCCCTTGTATTCAGGTGCTCACTAAAGTCAGTGCTATGCTGCAACATTCATTTTATGTAGAATCAATACACTGTTCACATGGCAAAGGGTGTTTTAGTACCTTTGTCACAATTATTTATTAGCCGTCTGTGAGCATGGAAAACAGTTCTGTTTTAATAACAGACTGGTCTATGGTAAAGCTGGCTTTTTTGCTGCTGGCATGCAGTACAATCATCTGGTCAGATGCACATTTTATGTGCAACCCACTGCAGTGTGTGTCATTGTGTCACATTCGCCAAACTTTTAAGGTAGCACTTACAGCAATTTGACTTTAAGATGCAACCAATACGTTTTTTTAATCTAATTGTTGTCAGCTAGCAACTAGATCTTTCGTTTATTGGTGAGGCTTTAATCAAATTGGTCAAAATATTTAATAAGGACAGAAAACGCATAGTAAGGTTTTCGACTTGGTTTAGACATCCCCCAGAGAGAGGTTCTGCAGAAAAAAAGAAAAGAAAAAAAAAGAAAAGGAAAAAATACGTTTGACAATGTTAACACTAAAACACTAAAATCAAAAGATTAATTGCAATCGTTTACTAACAGCATAGTTTGTATAGTTACAGGCAGCAGAAAAGAGGAACGACGTAGAAAGTTCAAATACTATTTAAACTTTCTACAGCATTCTTCTTTGCCGCTGTTGCCTTTAGCTTCCTCACTGGAGGTTGCTAACTAACTAATCATGCTTCTTTAGAATGCTATTTTAGTGCAGCAGAAACTGAAAACAAATGTAAAATGTAAACAATTTAAATATTTATCTTTATGTTTACTATAATTGTAGGTTGAAGAAATGTGATATCTCCTATGAATACAGTATATTCTGTTCTGTGTTATTATACTTCACAATAATACTAGTGAAAATAATAGAGAGTAGTAAGTAGTATGTATACCTTCAATTCATTTTTCAAGATGAGGGTGCTTGTGTCTCTGGTTGTACATTTCAGTTATCATCTTAAAATGTCTCCATACTGTAACTTACTATATAGTGCTCATAGGTGGTAGGTGTTGTAAAGAAGAAGAAAAAACTAGTAGTGTGACGTTTCCAGCTGGTTGTGCTAAAGTTCTCTAAAATCCAATTCTTGTAAAAAGGGAATCATTGAGCAGGTCAATGAGAGCACAATCACTTATTTACAGGTGAAAGCTGGTTTCTTTTCTGGAAATATTACACTTCACCACAGATGGTTCTGTGGCCAGACTTCAGTCCTTCTCTCCACTACTCAGTAATATTGTTTGTCTTAGATGATGGGTGAAATGTGGCACACTGACAGAGCTGAAGAGCAAAGCATTCATCCAGAGAAGATCCACACAAAGATATATCCCATGCAACATGGAAAACAGTCATGAACCTCAGTACTGGGCACAATTTAGAGGCAGGCAGCACCAGAATAATCAGACATACTACAAACCATCAACTGCTACGTGATTTCCAGGACCCCTGCACAATGAAGAAACACTGATGCTTTCAAACTGCGTCAAATATAAAAAACCAAAGCTATTTCACATGCACTGTCACTCTCTTCATTTTTACTGCAACTAGACTGAAAGCAGTGAATTATTGATGTACTTAATCTTGCCTTTTCAAATTTTATGCAGATCATAGAAAAAACTGAGGCATGATGTAAAAATTTTATGATATTTAAATGTTTTAAACATATTATGCAAATCCTCAAAGACACACCTAAGATTAGGAGTTGGAGCTTATGTGTTAAACCTGAAAGATGGAAGATGTGGAAAACTCAGATTAAACAGTGAACCACCTGTGGTTTTATATTCCAACCCCATGACAAACAGCACAAAATATTTTACATGCCTTACACTATTAATAGCAAATAATTATTTATTTATTTATTTATTTTTAAAGAAAATTAAAAGGATTTTTATATTTTATCCACACAATAGCCTACAAAAACTATGCAAGTTCCACACTTAAATGTAGCAGGTTGTCTGTATCCGTTGCTGTGCTGTGTTCAACAAAACACATGTAGGGGATGCCATGTGACACACAAAGATGCATTATTACACACACACACACACCACACACACACACACACACACACACCACACACACACACACCACCACACAAGATGAAGGCAAAAAAGCATGGGGTTCAATATAAATGAGTTTGTAACCAGATCAATACTATGGGCCCAACGAAATTAGTCAATGTAAAATATCCCACATATGGAACTTGAAAATCATACTCAGATTCACAACAACAACAAAATCAGTCTGAGATAGCCTGAACTAGGTGGTTTTGTCCACATGCAACACAACCAACAAACCAAGCTTTATCATAATTCATAATGGGAAATGTGTTATGCAAAAAAAAAAAAAAAAAAAAAAAACTCTGATTCTGATTCTGCGAGTGAGCACATTATCACAGCTGAAAACAAAAGAGCACATCTTCTCACTGTTTACTACAAAACAGGTGCATGCAAAGAATTATGTCCTGAGGAAACCTTAATCCCCTCCCTAACCCTTCAGTCCAAGAGCCTAAGCCTAAGAGGAAGCACTTTCCTGCTACATAACGGATGGTGGAGAAAAGAATTGCCAAAACAAAAAAACTTGAGAGCAAAGCAGAGTCAAAACAATCTTAATGAGATAACACAACCTTGCCTGGATCAAGACATTGACCAAACCAAGATTTCAACTTTCTTGCCCCATGCATTAAATGAGACATCAGAGAATATCTTCCCAAAGATGAATGAGGGGGTGGGGGTGAAGGGGTGGGTATGGTTCGTCAGCTCTTTGACTATCATGGGTCAAAACAGCACCCTTATCCCATGTCCTTGAGAAAAGTCTGCCTGGAAAAATGCCATGCCATCAAATAAACAATATAATAGTTGCTAAAAAATTAAGCATTGCCATCAAAGAAAAAAGTTTCATTTTTAAAATATATTAAAATGTTATATATGAATGACATTTAAACCTAGCAGACATAGCAGTAAAGTGTCTTTAAAAGATATATATTTTAGATTTAATTTTTTCTTTCTTTGCCAATGTAAATTGCAGTTTATTTTTTAAACATTACCTTAATTTGCTCTACCACTATCTAGTTTGCTTTGATATCTAGTGGCATTTGAAACACACTTATCTATTATGTCTTGATTATTTGAGAACATGCAATAAGGTTATTTGAAACTCTAATCATTGATCATATGCTAAAAAGTTGTTGAAAAAAAATCTGTTTTATTTTGTTTTAAACAAGACTAGGAAGGAATGTCCTGACCACTTCAGTGTATGGCCCGGCATTACACGAAGTACAGGATGAGGATTTCGAATGCTCTGTCTTTGTGGACTGTTGAATGGCAAATCAGATGATGATTCGTTCTGATTAAATGTTTGGTTATTGGATATGCGATGTTATTTGGGCTCTGCAAAAAACAGACAAATCTCGACTAGTGAGATTATTTGTCACAACCCCCCTATTTCCTGTGATGATTTCAACACAGAGACTAATTAGCATAATTAGTTATTAATTTCATTCCGAAGCATAGGGGTTCCCATTAACTTAGCATGCATTAAGGAGAGCAGAAATCATTTGTGACATTTCCCTTCATGTTTAAACCTCTAAGTCACATCCACTTTTGGACACACCAAAATTTTTTTCCTTCAGCCTATTATTCTGAATGAACACTTCTGGCCAAAGAACAGGAAGTAATTTGACTCGTGTGTAATATCACAATGAATAATTTAAAGAAACATGAGATACCCAAAACCCATTTAAGTATTCTTTAGCCTGCAAACTAAACAAACAATGACATAGTTTAAAACAAAACTATGTTTCATAAATACACTGTGGATAACCAAAATGTAATGCACATATGTATAGTAGTTACACATGCATATGCATAAATTAAATTAACATTCATATTTTCAACAGGATGTAAAAAATGTGCTCACTTTTCTTAATATTAGAGCAAAATAATTAGAATTGAAGATCATGGATGCGATTAAAGGAGCTTTCAACACCCAATGTACAAGTTTTTATTACTCTCAAAGGAGTTGTTTTTCTGTCAATTATCAGTTGTTTTATAAGGTGAATGCTCACATTAGAATGGTCTTCCAGCCATCTGGCATCTTTTTTAACTAAAATGTGCCAAGAGAGGACTATCCATGTTGGGAGGAGCACTCGATACAGCAGATAAAGTGTTTAATTGAACAGTGTTTTGCACTTTTCTTCATATGGAAAACAAATAATGCTAGTTTAAAGAAAATGTCTGTAACTTGTTTCTTTGTTTGCTTGCTTGCTGTTTCTCATATTTATTCACTTAAATATTAATAGTGGATTAGTGACCACATAGGATAGCACTGTTCTCAGGTCTACATTTACTGCACCCACCTGAATGCCACTTGGCACAGTAAGATACTAATCATATCCAAACATTGTGTCCTAACTACAGTAGATGCTATGTGACAGATTATTATTGGTGAACACATTTTAGTCAACAATGCAGACACATTCATGTACTTGGATTTTGTGTGGAACAGGATTTTGGATTTTTACCACATCATTTTTGGTTAGGACTTAGTCTAAGTTGTGGGGGGGAAAATGGACAGGACGTGATTTTATATTTATCCATCAAGCATTTATTAATAGAATGAAGAAAAATAGAAAATGGTCTGAGGGCTGATTGTAAAAGTGGGGTTGAAAAATAAGAGAGCTTGGTGACTTCAAATTGGAAAATCAAATTCAGTCAGTGTAGAATTTGTAATATCGCAACATAGTTTTTGTGTGATAGGCCGTGGCTCACTGTGGCTAATTTTTTTTCCAGGATAAAGGAAATCACAGTTCACCACAATCCAAACCTGTGCAGAGAAAAAGGTTTCCCACCATAGCTGTTTCATGCAGTACAGCGGGACACCGCTCTGACAGTTGGGTTGCTGTGTTTAAGTAGGGCAAAAAATCCCTACAGTAGGTGGGATATTGAACACTGTGCATTATTAAAGCAATATTTAGAAGGGGCTGCCTTTCTATCCTACACAACCCTGAGGCTGCAGGGCCCCATGGTGCATGCCAGAAAAATTCAGAGTAAGTCAGTCTCTCTCTCACCAGACACGTCCCCTAAAAAGGTTTGAAACCTCGATCTAACTAATTCTGTGATCCATTAATTACAGGCCCAATGGCCGGCTGTGTGAGATGCAGTGATTGTGTTGTTCAAGGACATGTTTCTCCAGTCTGGTGGGCTGTTTTCACAGTGGCTATCTGCAGACAGACTGGTGAGACATGCTCTGGGAAGATTCATAATCCACATCTTATATCTTCCACTGCCTGACTGCTGCTCTCCACTTTCTCAGAGCATGACACAGACACAGATGTGTCTGCCAAGGACACGCACACAACCACACACACACACACACACACACACCACACACACAAACACTGGCAAAGAGGCACAGAGGTTGTGGCAGGAAAACATTAATTAATGTCAACTCTTTACATAAATCTCCAGTTGAATGTTGCCTATATTAAAAAAATAGATAAATTGTGTTAATTTTCAATATTCACAGTAGTGAGGAACAGTGACAAGGAAAAGATAGAAAACATAGTAATTTTTTATTTATTTTTTTTCTTCATTGTAGTCTACACAAATTATACTAACCCCCTGTAATAAGGGGTGTTCACATTATTTCGTCCAACCCAAAATATATATCATATTGGCACAAAAAGTATAAACGTAAACAGCAGCTTTGGTTGCCAGAACTTTACAATAATAAAATATGGTAGCAACATTTTAGGTTTGATGGATTGAACTCAAATTTACATTGAAAAAAAAGAACTTATGAGGGGTCCCTTTGCCAGCCCAGCACTCGCTGTTGTTATTGAGCTATTGAGATGCATGGGAAAGCTAACGGATATCTTTATCCAGCTATTATAGACCTCCTTGGTTTCAACTTAACACATAACACTTTTTGGTCATTTTCAGGTCAATATGAATAATCTATAATGCTTTTCTGGGTGCCTGAAGAACTAACAAGTGTAAATAATTTCATCTATTGCATTAGCTAGTTTCTCAAATAGCAGTTGGCGGTTTACATCTCCTCCTTCAATATGCTGAAGTATTCATCATCTTTATAGTCTGTGTATTCATCTGAAGTATTCATCATCTTTATAGTCTGTGTTTCAAAGAGCAAACAGTGATCTAATTGTACTGTACATAGTCTTAAGGCATTTGGGGCGTTTGCTTTTATGGATTCTTTAATTCATGTAACAGGATGGCACATGAATAGAGGTTTAGAAAGACAAAGACAAGACACCGGGCACTCAATCAAAATTCTCACTCTGTACAGAACTGGGACAAACCCTTTGGTGCTGTGGTCTCCCCCTCTGTCATTGAAAGCTGAGGTTGGAAGAAAGTGAGGTGAAACACGTCAGGGTGAAACAGTCAGACAGGAAGCCTTTCACCTAGGGCCCTCCGGAATGTATTTATGTATTCCAACAAATCTGGTCTAATATGTGACCCTGGACCACAAAACCAGTCATAAGGATCTTTTTTTTTTCTTTTTCTTTTTTCTTTTTTTTTTTGGAGATTTAATACATCATCTGAATAAATAAGCTTTTTCCAAATGTATGGTTTGTTAGGATAGACAACATTTGTCTGAGATATATAATAAGATATGCATAATTCAAATATAACTATTTGAATATCTGGAACTTGAGGGTTGCAAAAAAAATTTAATATTGAGAAAATTTTAGAATGTTGTCCAAATGAAGTTCTTAGCAATGAATATTACTAATCAAAACTTAAGTTTTTGATATATTTACCGGTGGGAAATTGACAAAATATCTTCATGGAGCATGACCTTTGCTTAATATCCTAATGATTTGGCCTCAATGATTTTGACCCACACAATGTATTTTGGCTATTGCTACAAATGGACCTGTGCCTACTGTACTTATGACTGGTTTTGTGGTCCATGGTCACATATATTCAATGGGGGGTGATTGTTACCTGTACTGCTTGTGAATGGGTGGTGTGGCTAGTGGTGTGCAAAAAGGTAACAGCTGGAAATCATTTTGGTTTCAGTTTTATTTTGATGGTCACTTTTGAACATTGTTGAACATTGACTTAATGTTGCACCTAAATTACAATAATTATCATTAGAGAGTTAGTAGAGCATTAGTTGACTGTGGGTATGGTTTAGGGTTAGACCCATACCGCTGACATTGTCACAGCTTAAATTGTACTTGCAAAGTTTCTTATAGTCAGTATAATGTCTGTTGGGAGACTATCACAATAAAGCGTTAGTAAATATGAAACAGACAGTTTACTAATACTCTAATGAGAGTTAGTTGACATGTAGTTGCAATGTTACTTATGGCACTTTTCAACTACATGGTACGGAATGGTACGGCTCGGTATGGTTCACTTTTAAGGGGTTTTCCACTGGGTACAGTACCTGGTACCTGGTACTTTTTTTAGTACCACCTCAGTTGAGGTTCCAAGTGAACCGTACCGTTACAAAAAAAAAAAAAAAAAAAAAAAAAAAAAAAAAAAAAAAAAAAAAAAAAAAAAAAAAAAAAAAAAAAAAAAAAAAAAAAAAAAAACGTGACATGTAAACTCTGCTGATCACGGATTGGCCAGAGAGAATCGTCATTACCTGCGTCACTGAACTTGTGACACAAACACAAAAAAGAACAGCTGATTTAAATCGGCACAGCCAGCCAAGGATTGAACGCAACTGTTTTGAAGGAGCGCAATGAGAGCGCCCCTCTACTATCCTCTCGTTGATAGCAGAGGAGCTGATCCAGAGAGAGCTTGATGGGGCGATGCGGAATGAATGAAAAAGTTTTTTTAGGAGTCGCAACTATAACGACATGTGAATAATCCCCCCCACTCTAAAGGATACTAAACTACAGTGGAAATAGGGAATTAAAGGGGACCATCAAAATAAAGTCTCACCATAATTTCCCTTTTTGAGGTAAAAAAAAAATTTGAGATTTTCCCCTCATTTTCACACCTAACCTCCTTAAAAAATGTGGAGCAAAAATTATGTATTTTTTTTTCAGCTAACTTGGGTGTCCTTTGAGAAATCTAATCCGGCCCCCCCGGACAGGAATGTCTGTGCCGATACCGGCAAGACAGCGAGAGACACTTTACTGACCACTGCTTCTTTACCCCTGCCCTTACTGGAATGGCCTTTTAAAGACTAAAGTAATGTAGGGAGGCATTGCTCAACGATTAGCTCCTGCCAACTATAGCCAGACAAAGGGTGGTCTGTACTGAGCCTGCCTGCTTCTCTGCAGTAGTTTTAAGATGGACTTCAAAAGACTATGATACCAGTAGACAGCTTTTACTGACCACTTGCCTTCATCTCTCTTAGTCGGCTATTACACACAAATCTTCTTTTTGATAATTTTATGGGGAAACCATACAAAAACATAAAATGTTTTTAGAAACAGAAACTACAATACATAATTTACATATTCGTGTGATTTGTACAATTACAGAAAACATCTGCTGTGTTTTGTTTCAGCATCTGAGGGAAAAACGTTTAAAAAGTCAAACACTGACAGCAAATACAGACAGTATCCACAGTGATAAGACACTATTATTTCTGCAGCATGTTTCAGGAGACCACTGATAGTGTTGCCAACTTAGCAACTTTGTTGCTACATTTAGCGACTAGCTGCAAATATGGTGACTTCACTGGACAAACCTTATATAGTTATTGAGACGCCCGGGTTCGCCGGTACTGCTGCATGAGCATGAGTTCTTGCTTTACACCTGGCCAATTCATAAATGCCGTCTGAAAAACATTTGAGATGGATCAATCTGATTGTGCAAAAACAAACAAACAAATAAACAAAAAACACTTCAGGAAGTGGTTTAAAGATGCATTGCAGCAGACAGAACTGGACAAATGTAAATCCATGGTGGTTGGATGAAAACCACATATGTAAATTTTACTCCTAATCTCCACAGATATGAGATGAACAATCTCTCCTCAGTCAGCAAGCATGAGCAAAATTACACAAATTAAACTCAACCGTTCAGCTTTGCATCCTGAAACTTTGCACAGTCATTGTCATTAAAAGTGGTGAAATGCTAAAATTCTATCACCAGGGGGGTTGCAGCATTTGATCATAAAGACACTCTGTTTTTGTTTCTTATGAATATACACACTTGTGCCATTCATACGCCAATACACGGCGCAAAATGTGTCTTATAAATGCAATATCACCTTGTAGACGTGAGTTATCAAGGGTAGCGTTAGTTCTGGCAGGTCATGTTAGTCGAGCTGCTCGCATCAGCCGAACTCTCAGCTGATCCACATCTACCTTTAGGGATGTGACACCTATCACAGCAACCCATTTTTCTACAACACAAATTTCAAGCAGCGTGAGGTGATGGACAGGAAATAGCGATCATCATGGTGGGGCCCGGGTGGAATCATTTCTGCTGTGGCACATCTCCAGAGACAAATGGTAAACATTCATGTGAAGTCAGTGCAGCGTTGATACTGTTCTAATAGCATACATATGCACACGACACACTATTTAACTTAGTCGTACTGGGAAACATGCTGGTTTTTAAAGCCATTTTTTTGGGGTGGGGGTTTTTGGGGGTGGGGGGTGTATTTTTGGTGTTGGGTTTCTGTTTGCCCGGGTTTGGTTTGGGTTTTGGGGGGGGACCGTTGCTTATAGTTTTGTATTGGGAACATGCTTCTTCCAAAGCTATCCCTGGTTGTTATTGCGAGAACAATTGTAGCTTTCTAAAGCTATCTGGGTTGTTATTGGGACCAAGGCTTGTTCCTAGGCTGTCACTGGTTGTTACTGGAGGAAGCACACCTTGTTCCTAAGCTGTCATGCTTGTTCCTAAGCTGTCTGGTTGTTACTGGAAGCACACTTGTTCCTAAGCTGTCTGGTTTTAATTAGGAGCATGCTTTTTCCTAAGCTGTCTGGTTGTTACTGGAAGCACACTTGTTCCTAAGCTGTCTGGTTTTATTAGGAGCAGCTTGTTCCTAAGCTGTCCTGGTTTGTTACTGGGAGCATGCTTTTTCCTAAGCTTGTCTGGTTTGTTACTGGGAGCATGCTTTGTTCCTAAGCTGTCTGGTTTGTTACTGGAAGCCACACTTGTTCCTAAGCTGTCTGGTTTTTTTAGGGAGCATGCTTGTTCCTAAGCTGTCTGGTTGTTACTGGAAGCACACTTCTTCCTAAGCTGTCTGGTTTTTATTAGGAGCATGCTTGTTCCTAAGCTGTCTGGTTTGTTCCTGGGAGCATGCTTGTTCCTAAGCTGTCTGGTTTTATTAGGAGCATGCTTGTTCCTAAGATGTCTGGTTGTTATTGGGAGCACGATTGTTCCTAAGCTGTCTGGTTTTTATTAGGAACATGCTGTTTCCTAAGCTGTCTGTTTTGTTATGGGAGCATGTTTGTTCCTAAAGCTGTATGGTTGTTATTGGGAGCACGCTTTGTTCTTAAGGCTATCTGGTTGTTACTGAGAACATGTTGTTGCTTAAGCTCATCAGCTATTGGCAACATACTCGTTAGGTTCATCTGGTTCAGGGCAACTTCCTTGTGGCTATGGCTTATGCAGATTTTTGGCAACATACTTTGTTTGATTTTATTGGGTAAGGGCAACATGCTTTGTTGCTTAAAGGTGACATATCATGAAAATCTGATTTTTTTTTCCAGGTTTTTAAGTGTTATAATCAGGTCCCTAATGCATCTACCAACCAAGGAAACGTGAAATAGGTTAACACAGTTACTGTGTTTTGTTAAGGTCTTTTTTTCTGCAAGTGTCTAAAGGCCTCGTTCACACTTGCCAGTTATTAAATGTGACCCAAATCAAATTTTTTGCTCATATGTGACAGATCGGATCTGTTCTATGACAGTGTAAACAGGAAAAAAGCTCAGCGCATGCATTCGGATATTTCGAGATTGGTTTCATGCCTCATTTTTTCCCCCATAGTGGAAATAAATCGGCTCTAACATCAGATATATGCCATGCGACTGTCATGTAAACGGCAGAATCGATTTTCTGAGGCAATGCATTCTGTCCCTCATTAAAACTGTGACACTTTTTGGTACTGTGACCCCCATGCTGGCAAAATGAGTGAAATTTGCACAGGCCCTATTTTGAGCTAAAGGCAAAAAAAAAAAAAAAAAAAATAATCATAATAATAATAATGAAAAAATATAAATATGATATATATATAGATCTATATATATATATTATATTATATATATATATATATATAATATATATATATAATATATACATATATAATATCTACATGACATATGTATGTATGTAGGTAAACCCAGACCAACAAAAAATGCCTCCAGGTCGAGTATTACCATATCTGAAAAGATCTTTATTTGTATATTTTCTGAGAGGAATTACCCCCTTTTCTCTGCTTCGCTTCTGGCACTGACTCTGTCATCCAAAGTGCGTGCATATAACGGCATATTTCTGATGGCGTGCGATCCCGGATATAAATATACACACATATACAGAATTACAGTATTTCAGTATTCGCAGCAAACATCATCTGTTTTTTTTGTGTTGGGGAACGTTGGGGGAAAACATCTGATATGTAACATTATATTAGATCCGTGCATTAAAGTAGGAGTATCCTGTATCATATGTTAATCTAACAACAAAAGAAAAGGGGGGAATCACTAGCTGCACTTCATTGCCATGCTTTTTGTAGTTTAATAATGCAATTTATTTGTAATGTACATGCTTAAGGTTATTTTTTACATTTGATTTTTGTTTTTCAATACATGAATACTTTTAGATATAAAATGACCAATAACGGGATTGCATTAGTTTGTTTCTCTTTCTAGGCTATTTTTGTTCTGTTTTTTGTTTTGTTTTTGTTTGTTTGTTTGGTTTTGCATTCTTTGTTATTTATATTAGCCCAAGACGCAAGATATTTAAAAAATAATTATTAATCTAGTAATAATAATAAGAAAAGATGGAGAGAAACTTCAGTCCTATCGACCTTCAAACAGTTCGAGCACAGAACACTATTCTGACAGCAGAATGTCCTCAGTCCTCAGAGGAGACCAGAGAGCAGTCGGGTGGAATTATTGATTTATTTACTGTCTATTGCTGCCTTGCCACACAGATATAAAACCCTAAACAGACATACCTACTGTTTTTTGTGAACTCGTGTGTGTTTTTTAGAAGCTTTCTTTTTTTTGTAAACTTGTGTGTGAATAAGAGAACTTAGCTTTAGTACTCACATGCAGTTGTTGTCAGCCGCTTTCTGTCCGTGTGCCTCCGATGTGTGTTCCTCAGCGGAACCCCCCCTCTATCAGAAGTTAAACTAATATGGTTTTTTTGTTTTAGAAAACAAACCCATTGATTTCAGCGCGATATTTAACATGAAACTCAGAAAAAGAAAACCAAAACAGATGGTTTCTCGCAGGTCCCGATCTGTAATGAAGCAGCTCCTATTTTGAAAAAAAACACGTGGGGAGGGGAGGGGGGGGGGGGGAAGATCAGAGCTCATTTGAATTTAAAGGAGACAGGCACGAAAAAACAAAGGTTTCATAGGAATCGTTGTGCATAAGTAATGTGATTTTTAGGAATGCACCGAAGGGTTTTGGATTAGAACTGAAAACACGCTTAACATGTAACCTAAGCAATTTAGCGCTCTCGTTAAAAAAAAACTTCCATTCTTAACTTACACTCAAAAAGTATGTACTTTTCATAAAAAAGTGTAATTATTACTATTAAGTATAAGCAGGCGAATTGTGCGCAGCTTATTCTGCCATGTTGTGTAATGGAAGTAAGGGACCATTCATTTCACCTGCAGCTTAGAGATATTATTCCATTCGTTTTTTTTAAACTTTAAATGTAACGTTTTTTAACTTATTTGAATTTTATATGAATTTTTTTTTTAATTAGAATTTTGATTATGAAATTTTTTGCCAGTAAGAAACAAAAAAAATAAACCCCAGATATTAGCCCTTTTAATTTGAAATAATGTTGGTGTCGTTTATGCACAAGGGCCCCAAACACGGTGGTAATACTTATTTATATAAAATCTGAATACATTAAATGTAAATCAGAAGTTGTAAGTCTGAATATATTATTGTAAATGCATTAGATTCTAACGATAATCTTGAGTATAAAAAGTGTATAATTCTGAATATATAAATGTAAATCAGAATAATACATTTATCTAAATCCTGAATATATAATTGCAAAATCTGAATATAATCTATTGCTGTCTACATCTAATTTTGAATATATATTTTTATTATCAGACGGCGTCTATATTTATCAGATTATCAGACCTTTTTTTAACCATCAATGCACTTTTTATCATCAATATTGTACTATATTAAACACTATTGTGCCGTTGTTGACTTTCCCATGATTCCCTTTGTGCATGTGTGATTGTTGTCCCTTTCACAGAGGTTTTGAATGGCATTCAAATGGGAAGGAAGTAAATGAATGTCTTTGTCCTAACTGACTCACTCTTTTTATAAACCTCATATCTCTCTTTCTTTTTCTCTTGCTTATCGGTTAGTTACAAGGCTCGCATCTTGCTTGACACGTGTAAGAGTTTTGTTTAGATGAGTCATTTTATCTTAAACGTAACTGACAATAAAATATCAGGCTTGCCCATGCAGAGTGACTCTTATTCAGTAGGAGTGCCTCACCCCATATAATGTCTTTTGAAGCAAACTGTCCTTACGCTTTAATCAACCTGTGGGAATGAGAAATACTGACACCTGAACAACACACAACATTTGGCAGACATCATGCAATACTTTCATGAAACATAAAATTATGTCTTTGCATTTTAAAGGGACAGTGAGGGAAGTTAGCTGTTTCACTAACCTTCACTGTCTAAAATTGTTTCAAGTCTTCAAAAAGATGTATGTTTGGCAAAACCGACACTCAAAATGACTGACAAGCATAGAGCACCTCAAAAACTCTGTTCAAACAAACACATAACATTTTTTACAGTGGGTATTTTAAAAGGCATTAAAATGTATTTTTAGGTATATTTCTGATGAAACATGTAAGATATGTTGTAAATACCTTCCAGCATCACATGCTTCTGTCACAGAGAATGCAATTCTATTGCTGAGCTCCTGTAGGTGAAAAAAAAAAATCCAAGACTGCTGAACTGAGGGTGCAGACTGACAGGACAGAAAGAAAAAGACAGTGAAAAACAAAAGGTCGTCCAGGAAAGAGTACTGAGACAGAAAGAAAGCAAGAGAACAGAAAAAGAAGGAAAAAAAGGAAAGAAAAGAAAGAAAAAAAAAAAGAAAAAGAAAGAAAAAAAGAAAGAAAGATACAAAAAAAAAACCCAAGAAGAAAGAGCACAGACAAAGAAAGAGAAAGAGCACAAAGAAAGAAAGACGAAAGATAAAGACAAGAAGAAACAAAAGAAGAAAGAAAAGAAAAGGAAAAGAAAGAAAGAAGAAAGAAAAGAAAGAAAAGAAAGAAAAGACCGAAAAAAGAAAGAAAAGAAAGAAAGAAAGATGTTTTTATCCAGTAATCGCCAATTGTGCATAGCTGTGTATTTTTATGATTACACCAGAGTGTTATTTTATATGCCAAATTTATTTACCTGCCATGATTAAAACTTACTTGTTATTATGTATTTATTTTGCTTGCTCGGTTTGCACGGTTCTCAGTGTTTTCTTGTTTTAAATGTAGTAAACATCACATTAACCTTCCTGTACGCTTTGCCAGGGGTGCTTTTATTTTTAAAGTCAACATGCAAGGCCTTTTGTTTATGTCATATGATATACTTTGATAAACAGGATATTCAATGGCAGGGCAAAAAAAAAAAAAAAAAAAATGAGCATCAACATTTATTTGGAGCAATGTGGTTGGAGAGGATGGACTGAAAAAGTAGAGATATTTGTGAAAAAGACAAAGGAAAGGAAATGTTATTTCTTTATGTAATCAAGAGTAGGCTTTAGAATACTCTAGAATTATTTTATGGCACTCTTTGGAGGATAATTGTATAACTCAGATTTGGAGTTTTTATTTACTGCATTTCATCTATATCTACAAGTATCTCAGCTGTTTCTCCTAAAATCGCTTATGAAAAATAAATACAGCATAGAATATAACACTCTATGAAATAAATGTGAAGAGCAATGAAATAAATGTGAAGGGTTTTTCTGAGAATATTTGATGTGAAATTTTTGTTTTATTTTTTTGATGACTTATATTCACACTCTTTGATTACATTGCTGTCTTGCAGACACAGCTGAGGTGTTTACAGTTCTCATTTATGATTTGTATGTCCTATGACAAATATCAAAACATATTACAGCTCATAGAAATAAATGTCCTTCAGAGGCACTTTAGTTGGAGAATTCAATAAAATTATGATCCACCTTTTCAACACATTAAGCCTAGTCTGTTTCTTATTCTTTTTGAAATTAGCATGCAGAACATTCTTCTTCAAAAAGGTAAAACTGATTTTTGTCAGAATGTGAGGTTCTTCAAGAGTTAATAATAGCTAAAGGTCAGGACAGCAGAGAGAAACACAGTGCCCTAAAATCAAGGCTACACATGGTTGAAATTGGCTGGTGCACTCCACTGACGTGGAAAAGGTCTCAGAAGTCTATGCCTGTGTATTGCTTCCATGTCATAACTTGTCCCAAGCAACAGGGCTTTGGGGAGTAGATGATATCTTCTCATAATTGTGCACAATAACAGCAGCACTGAAACAGATGCTGACTATCTAAAAGTAAATGCCTGTTAGCTGTGATTGTAACTCTTGCGGGAATACTAAATCAAAGTAATTATGTAGCAGGCATGATCTTTCAGAAGCTTCACTATGTGAAGTCATGCAATAAAGAAATCATTTGAATATTCCATTGTGTATATGACCAGTAATTTGATGTTGTGTTTTCATATAGGCACGGCATCTTCATAAGCTGTAATGGATTGAACTGCAGGTTCAATTTTCAAAGCACATTAATCAAATGTATTTTTGTCACAAAAGACAGAGACAAATAGCAACTGAAAAAGCAAATGGCTAAATAAGTCCCATAAAAGGGGAGTTGTCAACATTTTAAGTCACTTTACACCCTTGTGGCTTGGTTTGCCAAGATACCAAAAACCACAGATTTCCATACAAATTAAAACATATTCAGAATTTAAATTTTAGGCCCATTTACATTTGCTGCACTGTAGCATCATTTTGGTTGACACTTTTTCTCCCCATTTACTTATACTCTGATGCACTCAGTAGTGGTTCCATTATTGCACTTATCTAAAAAATAAGATTTAATAATTACCAACCAACAAACTATAGTCATGGCCAAAAGTTTTGGCAGTGACATAAATTTTGTGTTTTGCAAAGTTTGCTGCTTCAGTATTTGTGTAGATGATTTTTTCAACGTTTCTATGGTATACTGAAAAACAATGATAAGATATCATAAGTTTTAAAGGCTTATATAAGCTATATATATATATATATATATATATATATATATATATATATATATATATAGATAGATAGATAGATAGATAGATAGATAGATAGATAGATAGATAGATAGATAGATAGATAGATAGATAGATAGAATTCACTCTGACATGCTGGATATTAGCTTCTTGGCTAAATCCTGACTGTTGGTGGTCCATTCTTGCCTTATTAGTTCTCAGAGTTGATCACAATTTGTGGGCTTCTGCTTGAACACTCACCTTTTGAGGACTGACCACAGGTTCTATATGAGATTGAGATCTGGGGAGTGGCCTGGCCACAGATTTAAAATTTCAATGTAATGATCTTGGAGCCACTTCTTTATCACTCATTGCTTTGTGACACAGTGCTCCATCATGCTTGGAAAATGCACAAAGGATCATCACCAAATTTCTCATAGATCGTTGGAAGAAGTTGCTCTTGCAGGATGTTTTGATACTGTAGCATTTGGACCAATCAGACACACCATTTTTCATTTGATTTAACAAATCAATTATTCATTAGATTAACAAATGATCACAGACCCCTCTAAACATACTAGCTGCCAGGATGTCTGCCAACGACTCCAGACCCCTGGTTACCATGGCAACCACGACACCTCAGCCAGACCAGATAACTTTTACGACCTAAGAGTATGTGAAGAGAATCTTCCTCCTATTAAGTTCTCTCTGAAACATACTGCTATAAAAATGTACTCTTCTCTAATTAATTCATAGAAAAATCTTTCTTTGAATGAACACACATATACTTCAGGTCATTGTGTATTTTGTGACTGTTCTTGTATATTGTCTCTTTGTCTTGTAACCTGTTTTTTGATTGATTATTATGGTAGAACTAGTTGTTGTTGTATTATTATGTTTAGTATCTATGAATTCGTCTTCTGATGATCTAAACAAGAGTGTATATTATATGTTGATACCTATGCAACATATTAGTGTTCTAAGAATCCTTATTAGTTTGTATATCTTCTGATCCAGTTACATATGCAAATTACCAGGCTTTCACACAAAGGGTCATAAAACTCCCCAATATTTCCAAACTCCCACTTGGAATTTCAGCCTTTCTCATTGGACAAGCCCATCCTGAGAGGCGTGAACCTTCTCAGACCTTAAAGGCCTCACATCAGTGACCCGCCTTTAGTCTGCGATTCTCTTATATTAGGGGTCGGCAACCTTTTCGGCATGACGTGCCATTTTTTATTTTTCTGGTTAACCACTGTGCCAACAGTGTTCCACCCCTGCGATTCTCTTATACCCCCACCCCCATCTTTTTAATGCTTCTGTATTATACAGAATGCATTAATGTTTTGAACAGTACGTACACATTTTTTAATGATACAATAAAATAAAAACAATAGGCCTCTTTGATTTTCATGCAAATAGTTTTTTATGATTTTTTTATAATTTGTTTTTTTTTAATTTTTGTTTTTTTAAATTTAAGTTTCTTGAATAACAGATATACAGTGTGACCCTACTGAACATCAGTGTTTGTGTGTGTGTGACAAGGCCAATGCATTGAAACCGTTCAGGTTTAATCACCATTCTATATCAATGCGCTGCTTTAATTGATGCGCGTGCGTGCACACACACCACTGGCACAGAGATCTCAGATCGCCTTGTGCAAAAAGTAACATTCAAAGCTCATAAACTTGTTGTCAGCGCTGACAAGCGAATTTTATTACTCGATACTGAATCGCTACATTATATTTCTTAGCAAGGAGGGGGGTAAAATCGCTGTTTTTAGGTAACTAAACTCAGCTTCATTGTTTGTAGAGAGAGACAGACTCAGAAAATTTACACCTCTCTCTCTCTCTCTCTCTCTCTCTCTCTCAAAGTGGCCATATTTGAGAAAAAATAAATTAGGGATAGTTTGCATCACTGGTTATATGTGTCGTTCATTGTGTCGTTTATTTCTATCGTAAACATATCGTTAAAAATTGACTAATATTAAATGATTTGCAGCTTCATCTTTCCTCGCTCTGTCCCTATCCTTCTGCGTGCCACTGTTGGGCCGCATCCTGTGGGTTGCCGACCCCTGTTTAAAGCTGTGTTTCAGAGAAGCCTCAACGCTGATCTACAGGCAGAACTGGTGTGTAAAGGGGAGAGCTTATCATTCTCTGACTTTGTAACACTCACCATTAAGATCGATAATCTGATGAGACATTACAAATCAATGTCCCTTTACGATTCCGATTTTGCTACATGCTCTAATGCATTAATACTGTGTGAAAATATTTTCTGTGGCCATGAAAATATCCTTTCTTAGAGTTGATATGAAATTATGCTAAATGTTCGCTGGAGTAACAGGGCCGGCCGGGTTTCCCGATAACAATTGATCTTAGTGCTTAAGAGCGTTTTCTATGAGTCATTTTACGATCATTCGTTATTAGGCTTGTTTGAGATGAGCAAAATCTGCGTCGAACCAATCACCGGTGATCACTGCGAGATGCATGCCGATTAGAAAAGTGTCCGAGTTACGTCTGCCTTGATCTGATGTCATGCTGACGTGTGCCAAAAAACTCTCGCGACAGCGAGGCGGCTGTGTCGGATTGAGCAGTCGAGCGCAGTTGCTCTCCACCAACTGCGCTATTCAAAAGCATGATGGGAAATGACTGACTGACGACACAGCTTCATGCTCATTGGCTAAGAATGTCAACTGATACATTTTCTCTTTATTCTAAGAATTAGATTACCCATTTATTTATTTATATTTACATGAGAACTAAACAAAAAACAAAACACGCCTAATCAAGTTAAGAATTAGGACATGCGTTTATTTTATTGAATTTTTCTCTTAATTAGAATTCTTCCTTGTAATTTTCACTTTATTCTATTGTATGTTTGTGTGAATTAATAAATCAATCCATTAAAAATATACATGCACACATACATATCTAAATGGACTGTTTAGTCCTCGCCTGAAATGTAGGCGAGAGTAGGCGGCTGCAGTAAGGGGAGGGGTCAAAAAAGATCTTTGAAGTCGGACACTTCGAATAGTATTAAAACCAAAGAAAATGGAAACGTCAGCAATGGGGAGATCACGTTTTCACGGTTTTTTATCGCAGATGCAGTGAATGTAATCGAAATACCAGTTTTGTCATCATGTGCATCAATTCCTTTGTTCTGCTGAACACAAAGGATGAAATTTAGTAGAATGTTTGCAAACAAGCAGGTTTCTGCCACCATTTCACGTCCATAGTATGTTTCCATACTATGCAAGTCAAAGCTGTTTTGTAGCAAACATTCTTCAGAATTTCTTCCCTTGTTTTAAGCCAGACCCTGACACTTCTCAGATGAAAGATGAGGCATAATGGCTAAACAGTCCATTTAGATATGTATGTGTGCATGTATATTTTTAATGGATTGATTTATTAATTCACACAAACATACAATAGAATAAAGTGAAAATTACAAGGAAGAATTCTAATTAGAGAAAAAATAAAATAAAACCCATGTCCTAATTCTTAACTTCACTATGTGAATCTGTGGTCTACTTTTCAGCACAATGGTAACCACAAAATCTCCACATTATGAAAACACTTTTAAAAATGTCAGATATAACAGCATTAAGCACTATCAGATCTTCACTTTCACTAAAAACACATCAAATGACACTTGATTTCAACATTTACTCTCCTTATCCAGTCCTATGCAAAGGGAACTAGAAATCCAAAGGTAACAAAACAATTTCATGAAGTTACTACAAACGGACTAAAATACTACTAAATATATTTTGCATTTAAATATAATGGATTATTTTTATTTAGATCAGCACAAATTAAAGACTATATAAATATTTTTTGGGGACTTTTTACAAATAAAATTTTTAAACAAATACATACATATTTATTCATTCAGAAACTAAAAACCACTGTGTTGCTCGGAGATGCACAACAATTCTGCTGTGGCTTTAAAGGTAATATGTTCTCTGCTAAATTGAGCAAAAACACATGATATTGTGTTTAAGCTATAACACAATATCAACTTCTTATTTATTGAACTGTTGTATAAAATCACATTTGCACTCGTTATATTTGGGACAAACAGCACTTTTGTGATATTGCTTTCCCTGCTTGTTTGATATAAATATGAGACAAAAACACATACAGGGGTTAGATAGAGATAATTCTTTTATGGTAAAATGTGACCCATACATGTTTGTGACAGGTTCATCTTACTGTACATCAACAACTATCTCAGACTTTTATTGGTTGTAAGGAACATGCTAAAACAAGCTAACTTTTTACCTTTAACAAGACAGTATGAAACATAAGAGAGGCAAATGTGAGAGGGGCAGGGTTCTTCTTTATCTGAACATGAAGAGAAATGCAGATTTATCTTCTGTTCCTTTATTTCGAGCTCCTCCTCTGCAGCAGAAATGCAAGTACACCCACATTCTGCATTGTGAGGAAAGAAGGAAGATATCTCCAGTAGATGCACAGATAGCTGACAGCTGCTAAGAATAGACTCACCCTTCCTTTAAAGCGTTATCATTTTACTTTTCCCTTTCCTCCTCTTTCTTTTTATTGGAAAGAAAAATCACAAATTAGATTACTTTAATAGTTGTTTCTCTTATAAAGCCATGAGATTAAATGGAGGGCAAATGGAGAATTTTGTCTCTTGCTTCCTTTTTTCATTCAGAAAGCGATCTCATCTATCTCAGAATGAACACAGACATTTTTTTTCATTTAATGTTTCAAAACCAGTTGATGCTACTATGCTGCCAATGCTAAAGGAATAGCTCACCCAAATTATAATTTATTTATTTATCTTTTATAAAAATAAATAAATTTAAAAATCTGTAAAGCTTAAAACAAAAATCTACCCATAGCTCTTTCCCTTTCCATGACAATTCATAATGACATTCACAAAAAAAAGGATTTGTACCCAATACATTTAGTAATGCATGTTATATATTAATGTAATGTGTCACTCTCCATTCCGCATATTCCCATTAAACTTGTATGTTTGAATTCTATCATTGTCTCCTCACACATCATGTTGCCAAAGATGCTTTTTTTTTTTTTTTTTTTTTTTGAAGATGGGAGATAGGAGTGTGGAATATTTTGATTTGAAAATAATTTTTTTTTTTTTTTAGTTTGGTTTGGTGCCACTTGAGCTGCAGAAGTGACACTTATTTGCTTCATGCAAAACATGCTGCAACAAAATAACCCAATACACAGAATCACACCATCTAACTGGAATAAACTCACAGCTCAGAGCTTGAGAATGGTGCACATTAGCATTCACGACACCTCTCTAGGTGTTAAAACAAAATTCATAATATCTCTCATAGAGAAAACAGTGTGTTTCACATTTACATAAACTAGTATATATTCTCTACAAAAAGTAAGTCATGGCGTTACCACCTACGTGATATCTGCCACTTCTAGAATCCTCAATTTCAAGTGTAATAGAATACATAAATCAGGCCTCCAGATTTGCTTGTCTTCTTAGTCTCCTTAAGGCATCATCATCGGTTCATTGCTTTCATTGTCATAGTGACTCATTGTATTCGAACCATCTGCTCCACTCTGTCATGTTAACTTTTTTGGCAGCATCACTCCAACATGTTGCCTTTGTGACAAGACTATGACTGCTTCAAGTGTAGCTTGTTTAGCTCTAAGGCATTATTATGGATTTTGGGCTTGTATGCAAAGAACAACATCATGAAAAAAATGGTTTTATGCTCTATTGTGTAGGTTATGAAAAAAAATATGTAAACACCATAGTCCTATAAAACCTGTTTGATATTTGCGAACGGCTGTAACACAATTTGCTGCACTGCAAATTGTGCAATTGAAGACAGGACCTACTCTTTTGGCTAAATCACAAGGTGATACAGACCTTGCTCCTTACTGTGAGGACCAGACTAGCTACAAAACCCTTGGATATGCGGGTCTGACATCACTGTTGGATGGTGAGCCACCTGCCATGTTTAGTGGAGTGATCCAGCATTGCGTGGGGTGTTAGAATGACTCACGTGTGATTCAGACATGGACCAACAGGCAAAGTGAAGTGCACACAGCATGTCCCTTTTCAGCATTTAGTCTCTCATCTATTCATGTGCTAAAAATTAACCCTAAAACTAAAAATGTATCAAATATGTATTTATTTTTTAATCTTTTTACTCTCCAGGCTTTGACGATATTTTATATTTATACTCGCATATATATATATATGTGTGTGTGTGTGTATGTATGTATGTATGTATATGTATGTATGTATGTTTATGTATGTATATGTGTGTGTGTATATATATATATATATATATCTATATATATATATATATAATATATATATATATATATATATATATATATACATACATACATATATATATATATATGAAGGCCAACAGTTCACTAAAAATGTTTTTTTTTTTTTTTTGGTCTTATGAAGTATTCTAATTTGTTGAGATTGGTGGGTTTTTGTTAAATGTGAGCCAAATCATCACAATTAAAAGAACCAAAGACTTAAACTACTTCCATCTGTGTGAATTTAATACGCAAGTTTCAAAATTTGAGTTGAATTACTGAAATAAATTAACTTTTCCACGACATTCTAATTTATTGAGATGCACCTGTGTGTATATATTTGTTTGTTATAACTTGTTTTATGTATTTATTTATTTATTCATTCATATATTATTTTATTATTATTTTAAAGCGACACTATGTAACTTTTTCTGTGTTCAAAATTTGCAAAAATGTATATAATGAGTGAGTACATCATGAATTCATCTACCAAACTGCCTTTTTGTCTTATCCCAAATCACTACGGTTCGGTACATTTATAATAAGTGATTATTTTTTGAATATTGTAGCCTGTTCGGGTCATCACCACTGCGGAGTAACACATACCTGCGTGAACTACCATAGACATAAAAGTAGCTCCAGTTAGAATGTTCTTCCGCGGGATGTGTGCAGTTCCGTTTATTAACCGCTAGAGCGCCAAAATTAACATAGTGTTGCTTTAAAGGGTTAGTTCACCCAAAAATGAAAATTCTGTCATTAATTACTCACTCTCGTGTCGTTTCAAACCCATAAGACCTTCGTTCATCTTCGGAGCATAAATTAAGATATTTTTGATGGAATCTGAGAGCTGTCTGACCCTGCATAGACAGCAACGCAACTGAAAGTCCAGAAACGTATAAGGAGATCTGTAAAATAATCCATGTGACATCAGTGGTTCATCCGCAATTATACGAAGCTACGAAAATACTCGAGCTGACACAGATTAGCATACATCCAGCAGAGATTCTCCAAAATGGCACCAGGGTGATGTGGAGGAGACAAGTTGTTGAATAAATTTGTTTATTTTTTTTTATTTTCTTTTGCGCACAAAAAGTATTCTCGTAGCTCCATGCTCCAACACCTTCCGGCATAAGCCTCCATTAATTGGCCAGTCCAGTGCCAATTTACACAGCCAGCACTGTTTTCAGCAGTTAGATGTGGTTCCAATGTTATATTTGCAGAATGTAGCCAAGGTGCTACTCATTCTACTGTAAACCAGGCAGCATGAGAACCTAATACCTTTTAAACATGTATATAATGTAAACTGTTGTCAAGGACAGAACTATAGAACTGCCTACTTGCTTGAAGGAAATGTAAGTGTTGTTTGCTATAACGGAACTACAATGGGTATGCAACAAGGAAGTAGATGCTATGCAGTTGTTGGGTATTTTAAATGGTTTTAAGTATGTTGCTATGCGGTTAGTGGGGTGTTCTGGGTGTTTTTTAGCATATTGCTAGACAATAGCAGGTGTTCAGGCAGGGTCTTCAGTTAACTAGGACATTGCTTTGTGGTTGCTAGGGTGTTGCACATATTTTTAGCTTGTTGCTATGTGGTTGCTAAAGTGTCCTTCCTAGTTGCAAGGGCATTACTTGGTTGATTTCAAGGTGCTTGCTTACTAGTTAAAAAAGCCAACCCACAAGTATCTATGATATTCTGGTCCCTCTCTCGAGGTTGGTCTAGTATTTTTCTAAGGCTATGGAAAAAAAATATTGCACAATCTTAGAAAAAAAGGTACAAAAGTTGTCACTGGGGTGGTACCTTTTCAAAAGGCACACTTTTGTATCTAAAGAGTCCATATTGGTACCTTAAAGGTACATATTAGTACCTAAAGTGTACATATTAGTACCTAATAGGTACAAACGTGTACCTTTTTAAAAAGGTACCGTCCCAGTGACAACTTCTGTACCTTTATTTCTGTGTTGTATATATATATAACACCTCTCACAACAAGCTGCATGAATTGAGGCATCATTCAAATCTTTACCAGAAACAATGCATGTCAAATAGAACTTTACTCAGTTAATAATTGATTCATGTACTGTATATGTGTGTTTTTTGGGCTGAAAGAGCTGGACATTAGTTTATATCTACAGACTGAAATTTTTCAAGGTAAATTCAGTTTATCCTTGCAATAATCCCTATATAATATGAATGAACTTTCAAGTACTAAACTGTGTGTGCGATGGTAATGTTACCACTGTCTAACTCTGATGCTATTACAGCTGTTACAATAAAAGAGAATTGTGGACAGAAGATTGAAATATTGTATTTGTTTTATCCTGTGTGTGTGTGTTTGCCCAACTTAATCAGAGTCTTTAAAGGGATAGTTCACCCAAAAATGAAAATTATGTCATTAATGACTCATACCCTCATGTCGTTCCAAACCCGTGAGACCTCCGTTCATCTTCGGAACACAGTATAAGATATTTTAGATTTAGTCCGAGAGCTTTCTGTTCCTCCATTGAGAATGTTTGTACGGTATACTGTCCACGTCCAGAAAGGTAATAAAAACATCTTCAAAGTAGTCCATGTGACATCAGAGGGTCCGTTAGAATTTTTTGAAGCATCGAAAATACATTTTGGTCCAAATATATCAAAAACTACGATTTTATTCAGCCTTGTCTTCTCTCCTGGGTCTGTTATGAGCGCGTTCACAGCACTGCAGTTTAGTGATATCCGGTTCGCGAACGAATCACTCGATGTAACCGGATCTTCTTGAACCAGTTCACCAAATCGAACTGAATCGTTTGAAACGGTTCGCGTCAACAATAAGCATTAATCCACAAATGACTTAAGCTGTTAACTTTTTTAACATGGCTGACACTCCCTCTGAGTTCAAATAAACCAATATCCCGGAGTAATTCATTTACTCAAACAGTACACTGACTGAACTGCTGTGAAGAGAGAATTGAAGATGAACACCAAGCCGAGCCAAATAACGAACGAAACATTGACTCGTTCTCGAGTCAAGAACCGTTTCTGTCGGACGCGTCCGTGACTCAACCAGATATCACTAAACTGCAGTGCTGTGAACGCGCTCATAACAGACCGGGAGAGAAGACAAGGCTGAATAAAGTCGTAGTTTTTGATATTTTTGGACCAAAATGTATTTTCGATGCTTCAAAAAATTCTAACGGACCCTCTGATGTCACATGAACTACTTTGAAGATGTTTTTATTACCTTTCTGGACATGAACAGTATACCGTACATACATTCTCAATGAAGGAACAGAAAGCTCTCTGACTAAATCTAAAATATCTTTATATTGTGTTTTCCGAAGATGAACGGAGGTCTCACGGGTTTGGAACGACATGAGGGTGAGTCATTAATGACATAATTTTCATTTTTGGGTGAACTATCCCTTTAAGAATCGGCTAAAAACACATCTCTTCCATCTTTATTTGACCCTCTAACTCTAGCACTCTCTTTTCTAATTCTATAAATATTTTTTTTTTTTAATTTTTAAAAAAAAAATTCCTTTTTAGACTTGCACTTTATTCATTTGCTGCTTGTTTTCTTAAAAAACAAAACAAACAATTAGCTTTCTAATCTTTTTGTATTCTTTTCATTTATTATACAATTAACAAAAGCAAAAACGACCTATAACACTAGCTTGCACTATTCTTTTTCTATTCTATCTGTTTTCTTTTAATTTATTATATTATTTAAAAAGCCCTTGCTACTGTATGTGTACTGAGTTAAGCTAACTAAGACTTGTTGTAACACTTGTATATCATTGCTCTTTTGTTAATTTCGATTGCTTCCATTGTCCTCATTTGTAAGTCGTTTTGGATAAAAGCATCTCCTAAATTTCCTAAATTACTAAATGTAAGTGTGTGTGTGTGTGTGTGTGTGTGTGTCTGTTATCTGTTAATGAATTGTTAATAAATCAATCTTTTACATTTCAGACATTAAATATATATATAAGTATTAAATATATATGTGTGTGTGTGTGTGTGTGTGTGTGTGTAAAAATGTTGTCTATCAATGCTATTGGATTGTGTTCAGATATTTTTAAAACATTATAATTATTAATGTGTTACAAATGAAATATAATAATAATAATAATAATAATAATAATAATAAAGTAATAAAAACAACAGTAAAACATAAATAAATTGAAGCCACAGAGAATTGCATTTAGCCTTTATTTAAGTATTACATTAATATAGTGTTTGTAATGCTATATTGTTTTGTCGGTTGTGTATGAAGAGGGTTTATTTAATTATGTTGTTTTTTAAAATGAGATAAGCCTGTTTTAGCAACACGTCTGCAAATCTCTCCAATGCGTCAAGAGACGAAAGAACCTCTTTTCACAGGTTACATTTATAGTGCCTAGTGTGAATCTTGTGACAGTTTTCTTTCTGATGTAAAAGGTAAAATCAATGCAGAGAAGATTCTTCACAATCGAAGACCAAGCCAAGCAATTATGAACTAGCAATAGAACTGGGCAGCAGCAGACAGTGCAAACAGAAAAAAAGTGTGGTAGGGAGGCTAAAAGAGGTGAGAATTTCTTCTAAAGCCTAAAACTACCTCATCTATCATCATAGTAAGAGAGCTTACACTCTCTTATCTTTCCACTGACTTCACAAGGTGTCAAAGTTACAGCAAAACTGTCTCAATGACAGGAAATTAATTGGCACAGAAAAAAAAAAACATACAGAAAGGTACAGTTCTTCTCACTCTTAAGTTTACCAACCCCTCACAGAATATGTAAGATAAGATGTTAATAATTTTAACAAGAGGAAGCATAAAAATAGCTTTTTCCAGCTTTTTATATACAGTATATATATTTTGCATAACAAATACATACATGTAGGGGGTGTAAACTT